>NW_027011539.1:0-23544 GCF_036934945.1 Oncorhynchus masou masou | reverse complement strand
TGTCATGTCTTGTTATGTCTGTTCCTGTCCTTTCTCTTCATTCTCTCTCTGCTGGTCTTTTTAGGTTACCTTCTCTGTCTCTCATCCCTCAGCTGTTCTACATTTCCCTTACTAGCTCATTCTCTCTTTCCCCACCTGTTCTCTCTTCCCCTCTGATTAGGTCTCTATTTCTTTCTCTGTTCCTGCTACTTTCAGTGTCTGATTCTTGTTTGTGTTTTTTGATGCCAGAAGCAAGCTGTCGTCTCGTTTGCTTCCACCTTGTCCTGTCCTGTCGGAGTCTGCATGGCAGGTGCAACCTGCATTATACTACGTTCTTTGTTCCATTGACTACGTTGGAAGAGGATTTATGCCATTCCTGTTTTTTATTAAAGAACTCTGTTTTCTGTTAAAACCGCGTTTGGGTCTTCACTCAAGTTCATAACAGAAGAATCAGACCAAGAATGGACCCAGCGGCCCGGACCCTTTTCACTCCGCCGTCGAGATCCAGGGGAGCGATGCTAGGCAGACACGAGGAGGAATTGTCTGCTGCTCAACATGCCGTTGAGACCCTGGCCGTCCAAGTCTCCGACCTCACAAGACGGGTTCACCAACTCCACCTCGATCCACCGCCCACTTCCAGGGTTTCCGAGTCTCCGGAGCCCAGGATCAACAACCCGCCGTGTTACTCTGGGGAGCCCACTGAGTGCCGCTCATTCCTCACTCAGTGTGATGTGGTGTTCTCTCTCCAGCCCAACACTTACTCCAGGAGCGCAGCCCGCATCGCCTACGGCCATTTCTCCTTACCGGACGGGCGCGTGGAGGCACGGCAGTCTGGGAGGCGAGGGCTGAGTGTATTAACCAGTATCAGGACTTTAAGGAGGAGATGATACGGGTTTTTGACCGTTCTGTTTTTGGCGAGGAGGCTTCCAGGGCCCTGTCTTCCCTATGTCAGGGGAATAGATCCATAACGGATTATTCTATTGAGTTTCGCACTCGCTGCCTCTAGTGACTGGAACGAGCCGGCTTTGCTCGCTCGCTTTCTGGAGGGTTCCACGTCGAGGTTAAGGATGAGATCCTCTCCCGGGAGGTTCCTTCCAGTCTGACTCCTTAATAGCTCTCGCTATTCGCATAGAGCGACGGTTTGATCTTCGTCCGCCGAGCTCGTGGAAAGGAGCTCACGTTCTCCGTTGCTCCCCTCTCCACATCACTGCCACCTGCCGCATCACTGCCACCCTCCCCCGCCGGCTCGGATGCTGAGCCTATGCAGCTGGGGGTATCCGCATCTCGGCCAAGGAGAGGGAACGGAGAATCACCAATCGCCTCTGTCTCTACTGCGGCTCCGCTGGTCATTTTGTCACCTCATGTCCAGTAAAAGCCAGAGCTCATCAGTAAGAGGAGGGCTACTGGTGAGCGCAACTACTCAGGCCTCTCCTTCTGGATCACGCACTACCTTTCCGGTCCATCTCCGCTGGCCCGGTTCATCTGCTTCCTGCAGTGCCTTGATAGACTCTGGGGCGGAGGGCTGTTTTATGGACGAGACCTGGGCTCGGGAACATGACATTCCTCTCAGACAGTTAGGGGAGCCCAGGGCCTTGTTCGCTTTAGATGGTAGTTCTCTCCCCAAGATTCAGCGTGAGACGCTGCCTTTAACCCTCACTGTCTCTGGTAATCATAGCGAAACCATTTCTTTTTTAATTTTTCGTTCACCTTTTACACCTGTTGTTTTGGGTCATCCCTGGCTAGTGTGCCATAACCCTTCTATTAATTGGTCTAGTAATACTATCCTATCCTGGAATGTTTCTTGTCATGTAACCTGTTTAATGTCTGCTATCCTCCTGTTTCCTCTGTCTCTTCTTCACAGGAGGAGCCTGGCGATTTGACAGGGGTGCCGGAGGAGTATCACGATCTGCGCACGGTGTTCAGTCGTTCCAAGGCCACTTCTCTCCCTCCACACCGGTCGTATGACTGTAGTATTGATCTCCTTCCGGGAACTACTCCCCCGGGGTAGATTATACTCTCTGTCGGCTCCCGAACGTAAGGCTCTCGAGATTGATTTGTCGGTTCGCTCGACGCCGGTACCATAGTCTCCTCCTCCTCCCCGCCGGCGCGGGGTTCTTTTTTGTTCAGAAGAAGGACGGGTCCCTGCGCCCATGCGTGGATTATCGAGGGCTGAATGACATAACAGTTAAGAATCGTTATCCGCTTCCTCTTATGTCTTCAGCCTTCGAGATCCTGCAGGAGCCAGGTTTTCACCAAATTGGACCTTCGTAACGCCTACCATCTCGTGCGCATCAGGGAGGACGAGTGGAAGACGGCGTTTAACACTCCGTTAGGGCACTTTGAATACCGGGTTCTTCCTTTCGGCCTCGTTAACGCTCCAGCTGTCTTTCAGGCACTAGTTAACGACGTCCTGAGAGAACATGCTGAACATTTTTGTTTTCGTTTACATGGATGATATCCTGATTTTTTCACCGTCTCTCTCGATTCATGTTCAGCACGTGCGACGCGTCCTCCAGCGCCTTTTGGAGAACTGTCTTTATGTGAAGGCTGAGAAGTGCACTTTTCATGCCGCCTCTGTCCCTTTTCTCGGTTCCGTTATTTCCGCTGAGGGCATTAAGATGGATCCCGCTAAGGTCCAGGCTGTCATTGATTGGCCCGTTCCTAAGTCACGCGTCGAGCTGCAGCGCTTTCTGGGCTTCGCTAATTTCTACCGTCGTTTCATCCGTAATTTCGGTCAGGTGGCAGCTCCTCTCACAGCCCTTACTTCTGTTAAGACGTGCTTTAAGTGGTCCGTTTCCGCCCAGGGAGCTTTTGATCTTCTTAAGAATCGTTTTACATCCGCACCTATTCTTGTTACACCTGACATCTCTAGACAGTTTGTTGTTGAGGTTGACGCGTCAGAGGTGGGCGTGGGAGCCATTCTTTCTCAGCGCTCTCTCTCTGACGGCAAGGTCCATCCTTGCGCGTTTTTCTCTCATCGCTTATCGCCGTCAGAACGTAACTATGATGTTGGTAATCGCGAACTGCTCGCCATCCGCTTAGCCCTAGGCGAATGGCGACAGTGGTTGGAGGGGCGACCGTTCCTTTTGTCGTTTGGACTGACCATAGGAACCTTGAGTACATCCGTTCAGCCAAACGACTTAATGCGCGTCAGGCTCGTTGGGCTCTGTTTTTCGCTCGTTTCGAGTTTGTTATTTCTTATCGTCCGGGCTCAAAAACACCAAACCTGATGCTTTATCTCGTCTCTTCAGTTCTTCTGAGGTCTCCACCGACCCCGATGGGATTCTCCCTGAGGGGCGTGTTGTCGGGTTGACTGTCTGGGGAATTGAGAGGCAGGTAAAGCAAGCACTCGCTCACACTCCGTCGCCGCGAGCTTGTCCTAGGAACCTTCTGTTCGTTCCCGTTCCTACTCGTCCGGCCGTTCTTCAGTGGGCCCACTCTGCCAAGTTAGCCGGCCACCCCGGCCTTCGGGGTACGCTCGCTTCCATTCGCCAGCGTTTCTGGTGGCCCACTCGGGAACGTGACGCGCGTCGATTTGTCGCCGCTTGTTCGGTCTGCGCGCAGACTAAATCTGGGAACTCTCCTCCTGCCGGCCGTCTCAGACCGCTTCCCATTCCCTCTCGACCGTGGTCTCACATCGCTTTAGATTTTATCACCGGACTGCCTTCATCAGCGGGGAAGACAGTTATTCTTACGGTTGTCGATAGATTCTCTAAGGCGGCTCATTTCATTCCTCTCGATAAGCTCCCTTCTGCTAAGGAGACGGCTCAGATCATTATCGAGAATGTTTTCCGAATTCATGGCCTTCCGTCTGACGTCGTTTCCGACAGAGGCCCGCAGTTCACGTCTCAATTTTGGAGGGAGTTTTGCCGTTTGATTGGGGCTTCCGTCAGTCTCTCGTCCGGCTTTCATCCCCAGTCTAACGGTCAAGCCGAACGGGCCAATCAGACTGTTGGTCGCATTTTACGCAGTCTTTCTTTTCGTAACCCTGCGTCTTGGTCAGAACAGCTCCCTGGGCAGAGTACGCCCACAACTCGCTTCCCTCGTCTGCTACCGGTCTATCCCCTTTTCAGTGTAGCCTCGGGTACCAGCCTCCGCTGTTCTCATCTCAGCTCGCCGAGTCCTGCGTCCCTCCGCTCAGGCTTTTGTCCAGCGTTGCGAGCGCACCTGGAAGGGGGTCAGGTCGGCACTTTGCCGTAATAGGGCGCAGACTGTGAGGGCCGCTAATAAGCGTAGGACCAAGAGTCCTAGATATTGTTGCGGTCAGAGAGTATGGCTCTCCACTCAGAACCTTCCCTTAAGACAGCTTCTCGCAAGTTGGCCCCGCGGTTCATTGGTCCGTTCCGTATTTCCCAGGTCATTAATCCTGTCGCAGTGCGACTTCTTCTCCCGCGCTATCTTCGTCGCGTTCACCCGGTCTTCCATGTCTCCTGTGTTAAGCCCGTTCTTCGCGCCCCCGCTCGTCCCTCCCCCCCCATCCTTGTCGAGGGCGCACCCATCTACAGGGTTCGTAAGATTTTGGACATGCGCCCTCGGGGCCGTGGTCATCAGTACTAGTGGATTGGGAGGGGGCATGTCCTGAGGAGGGAGGAGTTGGGTTCCCTCTCGGGACGTGCTGGACCGTTCGCTGATCGATGATTTCCTCCGTTGTCGCCAGGTTTCCTCTCGAGTGCGCCAGGAGGCGCTCGGTGAGTGGGGGGTACTGTCATGTCTTGTTATGTCTGTTCCTGTCCTTTCTCTTCATTCTCTCTCTCTGCTGGTCTTTTTAGGTTACCTTCTCTGTCTCTCATCCCTCAGCTGTTCTTCATTTCCCCCTAACTAGCTCATTCTCTCTTTCCCCACCTGTTCTCTCTTCCCCCTCTGATTAGGTCTCTATTTCTTTCTCTGTTCCTGCTACTTTCAGTGTCTGATTCTTGTTTGTGTTTTTTGATGCCAAGCAAGCTGTACGTCTCGTTTACCTTATTTCCTGTCCTGTCGGAGTCTGCATGGCAGGTGCAGCCTGCATTATACTCGTTCTTTTGTTCCATTGACTACGTTGGAAGAGGATTTATGCCATTCCTGTTTTTTATTAAAGAACTCTGTTTTCTGTTAAAACCGCGTTTAGGTCTTCACTCAAGTTCATAACATTGTAAACACTGAAAATTAACCTTGTAACATGCAGAATTAACCTTGTAAACAGAATTAACCTTGTAAACACGCAGAATTAACCTTGTAACCATGCAGAATTAACGCAAACCGCATTTAACCTTGCAACCAAAATTAACCTTGTAACCAGAATTAACACTTGTAACCATGCAGAATTAACCTTGTAACCACGCAGAATTAACCTTGTAACCATGCAGAATTAATGCGGCAAAAATAGACACTCATCCATGAGCAGTGAGCTGGAATCGAACCCATGACAACTCATGTAGCATCTGTAACCGCTGGACCACACAGGCACTGAGGAAACCAATCATTTTGTCTGCTTGCCTTCAACATATTAAACAATTGATCGAAAAATATATATTTTCCCTAACAAAAAATACATCTTCCCTACAAATATGTCAATTTATTATAATCCACATAAATTAACATGAGACGCGCTTTAGGCTGCAAGCAGCCTACATGAGGTCAAATGTAAGTGCAGCGTGCGTTGTATACACAGCTTCCAGCTGCCCCTAAATATTTCTTCAGGTATTCAAATCCTCCTGCTGTAGGATTACTTTCCTCCTGCGGCAAAAGGGTTCAAATTAAGATCCGACATCTGTAACACACTTTAGCAGGCTTTCTGAAAGATCTCATGTGTCGCCCATTAAGTAAACATATTACGCAACCTAAGTGTTTTATTATGTTGTAAAGCGTAAAGGTTCCGGTTTGGTTGTGGCCCCAGATCACATGACAGCGTGTGGTGAGATAGTGTGCATTCATGTAAGTGTCGCCAACACGGATGTTGAAGGTGATGAGGATGATGACACATTGAACAATTTCAGGGAAAATCGTGCTTGAATGCTGTAATAATATACTTAGCAAGAATGCAGGATGGAAACTGAAACTGGCAAAAAGAAATGCAATCATAATCATCAATTTCATTGAGGTGAACTAGGCCAGAACATGCCATAACCATTCCGAAATTGCCTGCTCTTGGCATTTCCTAGAATATTGGAAATTAATTAAATTAATACTAATAATGGAATGAATAATCAAATATAATTAATACAGTATACTAATGTCCAAAGTTACTATTTATACTATTTAAAAACTATTTATAAACTAGTTTGACTATTTTTGTATCTTGTTTGCTCTTAATGCAGTGTCTAGAATAATCAAAAAGCCTTTGATAGCAACTCGCCTTGCAACACACTATCTTTGCTCGCAAAATGAAAAAGTGACAGGCCTTTTAATAATCTATCCAAATTCAAATGTTATTCTTAGCCTCAGGAGAATCAGAGCCACATCAAAATGAACTCATAAGAAACCCAGCCTGAAAAGAATGGAGTTCCTTCCTTTTCTATGTGAAAACTGCAGCATGAAATTCACAGGCAAATTAACTCTACCTCCAGAGCAACTGTAATTATCAGTCCCTGTGACAACCATTATCAAATGAAGAGCCCTACTTAGATTCAGATTTTGGTTAAGGGTTATATGTCAAGCAATTCAAAAGCAATTCTTGATCGGGAGATTGAGAGTGGCGGACAGGTTCTCGCTGTAGCTAAGTGATTAAATAGTTCTTGCTGCTACAGGTTTGTTAAAGAAGCAATACAATTTTACTCAAGCTTGCTGAGGATGTCAAAGCAGCTACACAGTACACTCTTACAAAAAGGTGCTATCTAGAACCTTAAAGGGTTATTTGGCTGGGCCCCATAGGAGAACCATTTGAAGAGCCCTTTTTGGTTGCAGGTAGAACCCTTTCGAGTTCCATGTAGAACTATTTCTACAGTGGCTTCCTGGAACCAAAATGTTTTATCCTACGGGGACATCCGAAGAGCCCTTGTGGAACCTTTTTTTCTATGAGTGTACAATGGCTGAGTGGTTTCTCCTCGCAGTGGCATTTTCTTCTCAGGACATACAGTCCTTTAGGTACATCATGGTTATCATCCTCTGAACAAGAGAGGGTGGATAGAGGAGCATAGTTACACTATATCTTCCCCCATGAAGCATGTGCTGTGCCAGACTGGTTGCAGAGAAAGACCGCTCAGTCCCCTGGTAGTCAGACACATTGCTTTGGATAGCTCTGGGCCCAGACATCCACTAGTCAATTACCACCATCATTCATCAAAGTACCTCTGAGTGCAGGTCAGGCCACTAGCTGGCCTCAGGCCTACTGACCCACCTTTGCTAACCCCCTGTCAGTCCACTAGCTGGTCTCAGGCCTACTGACCCACCTTTGCTAACCCCCTGTCAGTCCACTAGTTGGTCTCAGGCCTACTGACCCACCTTTGCTAACCCCCTGTCAGTCCACTAGCTGGTCTCAGGCCTACTGACCCACCTTTGCTAACCCCCTGTCAGTCCACTAGCTGGTCTCAGGCCTACTGACCCACCTTTGCTAACCCCCTGTCAGTCCACTAGCTGGTCTCAGGTCTACTGACCCACCTTTGCTAACCCCCTGTCAGTCCACTAGCTGGTCTCAGGTCTACTGACCCACATTTGCTAACTCCCTGTCAGTCCACTAGCTGGTCTCAGGTCTACTGACCCACCTTTGCTAACTCCCTGTCAGCCCAATAGCTGGTCTCAGGTCTACTGACCCACCTTTGCTAACTCCCTGTCAGTCCACTAGCTGGCCTCATGCCTACTGACTCACCTTTGCTAACTCCCTGTCAGTCCACTAGCTGGTCTCAGGTCTACTGACCCACCTTTGCTAACTCCCTGTCAGTCCACTAGCTGGTCTCAGGCCTACTGACCCACCTTTGCTAACTCCCTGTCAGTCCACTAGCTGGTCTCAGGCCTACTGACCTACCTTTGCTAACCCCCTGTCAGTCCACTAGCTGGCCTCAGGCCTACTGACCTACCTTTGCTAACCCCCTGTCAGTCCACTAGCTGGCCTCAGGCCTACTCGTCCACCTCAGACTCTGCTAACCCACTTTTGGGCTAGAAGTAATATGCAACTGAGTAATGAGATGATTTTGGTGGTGGTGGTGGTGTTTGGGGAGGCAGTAGTGACAGGTGGCAGTGGAGTATACAATGGATCAACATCACTTTGAAAGTATTCAATATTGGTGCTATAGGTGAATAAAGGGTAATGTTCTATGTTATTTGAGAAATGTCAGGTGGCTCACCTCATAGTGTGTGTAAAGCAGGGTACGTTGTCCACCAGTCGTAGCAGTTTGTTGGGCGTGGGTCATGTTGTGGGCCACAGATTTCTTCCCGTTGTGGAAAAAGGTGTCTGGAGTCCAGATCTTACTGGCCAGGAGGTTGTTAAGAGGCAGGACCTGCATAGGCCCGTCAAATCCTCAGCCTCATCCTCCAGCTCTGACGGAAGAACACATCGATGGTGTACTTGGGAAAAGACGGAGAGAATAAGTAACTTTCTAAGGTATCACTTCACAATTACATTATCATCTAATATTTACCATCTCGTAGAAGAGCTGCAAACTCTGAAAGACAGATATCTGTCCTGGTACAGTATATTGTCAGTTGTGGGCCTTGACTAGCAGAGAGTTGAGTTTTGTTCACAGCCTCACACACACACACACACACACACACACACACACACACACACACACACACACACACACACACACACACACACACACACACACACACGTCAATAATGCATCATGCATTTTATTTGAAGGGGAAAACAGCCTTGTCAATGTGGGATCCCCAAGGCATCCTTCAGAGTTCATACACCAATGATTGCGTTTTCACAGCTGTCGCCGGCGGATAAAACATGCCTTTTCCAAGAGTTATCTCTCTGACCATATTGCCAAACACGTAACAAGGAACAGTGTCCCTGATAAACCTCTCTAAGTTCAGAGAGAAATCGCCAGCCGTTATTCGCTGCTGCTGAAGTGGGGGAGTGGCCTCACACTTATTTTTCTCAGACACTTCTTCCATTCTGACAGGATTTTCCAAAGGTATTAAAACGTTCAAATACACTAATCAGCTATAAATTCAGTTAGATTTTTTTGTGGCTGTTTAAAAAATGGTCACCAGTATTTTTTAGAATGAATGGTGTCATGATTCTGTGTGTCATTAATATTGTTAAATAATGTCATAATGAACAGGAGGATGAACAAACAGAAACATCAAATGGACAGATATCAAATAACAGTAATAATGTCCACACCAACACGTACATCCAGGCCCTCAATAATGCCTGTTAGCAACAATGTAGCAACCTGTCCTGTGTCTAGTCACTACAGGAATGGCAGGCGTTTTATATTGTACATTAATATCAAGGCCTCACCTTGGAAAAAACATTATGCACAAATCAACAATTAATGTCACAAAATAAATGCATTAAATGCACAGATTCAGGTAATAGCCATTGCATAACTAAATACATACAGTTGAAGTCGGAAGTTTACATACACCTTAGCCAAATACATTTAAACTCAGTTTTCACAATTCCTGACATTTAATTAAAACCTGTTAAGGCTAGGCATAATACTGCCCCTTTGGATGAATTGCATGCCCATAGTAAACTGAAAAAAATCTGTCCAAAATTGCTAACATATGCATATAATAATAATTATTGGATAGAAAACACTCTAAAGCTTCTATAACCGTTTGAATTATTACATTTACATTTACATTTAAGTCATTTAGCAGACGCTCTTATCCAGAGCGACTTACAAATTGGTGAATTCACCTTCTGACATCCAGTGGAACAGCCACTTTACAATAGTGCATCAAAATCATTAAGGGGGGGGGTGAGAAGGATTACTTATCTTATCCTAGGTATTCCTTGAAGAGGTGGGTTTCAGGTGTCTCCGGAAGGTGGTGATTGACTCGCTGTCCTGGCGTCGGAGGGAGTTTGTTCCACCATTGGGGGCCAGAGCAGCTAACAGTTTTGACTGGGCTGAGCGGGAACTGTACTTCCTCAATGGTAGGGAGGCGAGCAGGCCAGAGGTGGATGAACGCAGTGCCCTTGCTTGGGTGTAGGGCCTGATCAGAGCCTGAGGTACTGCGGTGCCGTTCCCCTCACAGCCCGTAGGCAAGCACCATGGTCTTGTAGCGGATGCGAGCTTCAACTGGAAGCCAGTGGAGAGAGCGGAGGAGCGGGGTGACGGGAGAGAACTTGGGGAGGTTGAACACCAGACGGGCTGCGGCGCTCCTGGATGAGTTGTAGGGGTTTAATGGCACAGGCAGGGAGCTCCAGCCAACAGCGAGTTGGGCAGTAATCCAGACGGGAGATGACAAGTGCCTGGATTAGGACCTGCGCCGCTTCCTGTGTGAGGCAGGCCGCATTCATGGATGTTGTAGAGCATGAACCTACAGGAACGGGCCACCGCCATGATGTTGGTTGAGAACGACAGGGTGTTGTCCAGGATCACGCCAAGGTTCTTAGCGCCTGGGAGGAGGACACAATGGAGTTGTCAACCGTGATGGCGAGATCATGGAACGGGCAGTCCTTCCCCCGGAGGAAGAGCAGCTCCGTCTTGCCGAGGTTCAGCTTGAGGTGGTGATCCGTCATCCACACTGATATGTCTGCCAGGACATGCAGAGATGCGATCGCCACCTGGTCATCAGAAGGGGAAAAGAGAAGATTAATTGTGTGTCGTCTGCATAGCAGAAATGATAGGAGAGACCATGTGAGGTTATGACAGAGCCAAGTGACTTGGTGTATAGCGAGAATAGGAGAGGGCCTAGAACAGAGCCCTGGGGGACAATTGTGGTGAGAGCGCGCATGCAGGGAGACAGATTCTCGCCACGCCACCTGGTAGGAGCTGACTGTCAGGTAGGACGCGATCCAAGGTGGGCCGCGCCGGAGATGCCTTCCAACTCGAGAGGGTGGAGAGGGAGGATCTGATGGTTCACAGTATCAAGGCAGCCGATAGGTCTAGAAGGATGAGAGCAGAGGAGAGAGAGAGTTAGCTTTAGCAGTGCGGAGCGCCGTATTGCCAGAGAAGAGCAGTCTCAGTTGAATGACTAGTCTTGAAACTCTGACTGGATTTGGATCAAGAAGGTCATTCTGAGAGAGATAGTGGGAGAGCTGGCCAAGGACGGCACGTTCAAGAGTTTTGGAGAGAAAAGAAAGAAGGGATACTGGTCTGTAGTTGTTGACATCGGAGGGATCGAGTGTAGGTTTTTTCAGAAGGGGTGCAACTCTCGCTCTCTTGAAGACGGAAGGGACGTAGCCAGCGGTCAGGGATGAGTTGATGAGCGAGGTGAGGTAAGGGAGAAGGTCCCCGGAAATGGTCTGGAGAAGAGAGGAGGGGATAGGGTCAAGCGGGCAGGTTGTTGGGCGGCCGGCCGTCACAAGAAGCGAGATTTCATCTGGAGAGAGAGGGGAGAAAGAGGTCAGAGCACAGGGTAGGGCAGTGTGAGCAGAACCAGCGGTGTCGTTTTGACTTAGCAAACGAGGATCGGATGTCGTCGACCTTCTTTTCAAAATGGTTGACAAAGTCATCTGCAGAGAGGGAGGAGGGGGGAGGGGGAGGAGGATTCAGGAGGGAGGAGAAGGTGGCAAAGAGCTTCCTAGGGTTAGAGGCAGATGCTTGGAATTTAGAGTGGTAGAAAGTGGCTTTAGCAGCAGAGACAGAGGAGGAAAATGTAGAGAGGAGGGAGTGAAAGGATGCCAGGTCCGCAGGGAGGCGAGTTTTCCTCCATTTCCGCTCGGCTGCCCGGAGCTCTGTTCTGAGAGCTCGCAATGAGTCATCGAGCCACGGAGCGGGAGGGGAGGACCGAGCCGGCCTGGAGGATAGGGGACATAGAGAGTCAAAGGATGCAGAAAGGGAAGAGAGGAGGGTTGAGGAGGCAGACTCAGGAGAAAGGTTGGAGAAGGTATGAGCAGAGGGAAGAGATGATAGGATGGAAGAGGAGAGAGTAGCGGGGGAGAGAGAGCGAAGGTTGGGACGGCGCGATACCATCCGAGTAGGGGCAGTGTGGGAAGTGTTGGATGAGAGCGAGAGGGAAAAGGATACAAGGTAGTGGTCGGAGACTTGGAGGGGAGTTGCAGTGAGGTTAGTGGAAGAACAGCATCTAGTAAAGATGAGGTCGAGCGTATTGCCTGCCTTGTGAGTAGGGGGGAAGGTGAGAGGGTGAGGTCAAAAGAGGAGAGGAGTGGAAAGAAGGAGGCAGAGAGGAATGAGTCAAAGGTAGACGTGGGGAGGTTAAAGTCGCCCAGGACTGTGAGAGGTGAGCCGTCCTCAGGAAAGGAGCTTATCAAGGCATCAAGCTCATTGATGAACTCTCCGAGGGAACCTGGAGGGCGATAAATGATAAGGATGTTAAGCTTGAAAGGGCTGGTAACTGTGACAGCATGGAATTCAAAGGAGGCGATAGATAGATGGGTAAGGGGAGAGAGAGAGAATGACCACTTGGGAGAGATGAGGATCCCGGTGCCACCACCCCGCTGACCAGAAGCTCTCGGGGTGTGCGAGAACACGTGGGCGGACGAAGAGAGAGCAGTAGGAGTAGCAGTGTTATCTGTGGTGATCCATGTTTCCGTCAGTGCCAGGAAGTCGAGGGACTGAGGGAGGCATAGGCTGAGATGAACTCTGCCGTGCTGGCCGCAGATCGGGCAGTTCCAGAGGCTACCGGAGACCAGGAACTCCATCGTGGGTCGTGCGCGCTGGGACCACTCAGATTAGGTAGCCGCGGCCACGCGGTGTGGAGCGTTTGTATGGTCTGTGCAGAGAGGAGAGAACAGGGATAGATAGACACATAGTTGACAGGGTACAGAAGAGGCTACGCTAATGCAAAGGAGATTGAATGACAAGTGGACTACACGCCTCGAATGTTCAGAAAGCTTACGTAGCAAGAATCTTATAGACTAAAATGATTGAAATGATACAGTACTGCTGGAGTAGGCTAGCTGGTAGTGGCTGCGATGTAGCTAACCTAGAAAATCGCCTGTGGCTAAACAATTGAATTATGTCTGTAAGTATAGCAGAACTCACAGGGCAGGCAATCTCCAAACTAGTTTTGGCATCCAGAAAAGTTGGGGCAACTTTGACGTCATCGCCCCCACCCTTCCCAACCAGCTATGGATCTGGAAACACTTTCTATGTCTTCCACTAGATGTCCTCATTCAGTAGAGTGTTTAATTGTGCAAATCCTGCAGACTTTGACCCTTTGGGAGGAAAAAAGAGTGGGTGTCGCGAGAAAATACATGTGCGTTAGGGCACGAATTGGACACAGACCTTCCTCTGTTCCAGCTTGCCTGAGAAGAAGTACAATTGTCCGGTTGAATTGCCAATTGTTTTGTACGTTTATAACATCCTAAAGCTTGTTTCTGCACTTAGTTTGACCAGTTTAGTCGACATATAATATGTAATTTAGTTTTGATGTTGTTCCAGTTCTGGACCAGAAGTCATTTTGGCAATATTTCAGCTGAAAGTGGTAGCAGATGCTACTATAAGGACACAAACTGAAACAAAATGATGTATTGGGAAAGTATGACTTCTTCCACTACATTCTGATCGAAGACCATCAAAGGTAAGGAATATTTATGTTGTAATTTTGTATTTCTGTTGACTCCAACATAGCGGAGAAATATTGCTTACGTCTGAGCGTCTCAGATTATTGCATAGTGAACTAATTCTGTAACGTTAAAAATAAATGTGACACTAATGTGACATTAAGAAGCAGTGTATCTTTCTAACTATATGTAGAACATGTATATTTAATCAAAGTTTATGATGTGTATTTCTGTTATCTGGCAGAGCTATCTATAATTTCTCCGGACATTTTTGAACATTTTCTGAACATGGCGTCAATGTAAACGGAGATTTATGGATATAAATAGCATATTATTGAAAAAAACATAAAATGTACTGTGTAACATGTCCTATTACTATCATCTGATGAAGATTTTCAAAAGGTTAGTGAATTATTTTTCTTTTAAATCCTGCGTTTGTGATTGCATCTTTTGTTCGACAAAATGGCTGTATATCGTCGGTGCCTTTGTGGTGGTTTGACATAAATATGTGCTATGTTTTCGCAGTAAAACATTTTAGAAATCTGACACGCTGAACAAGGTGTTTATCTTTCATTTGAGC
This sequence comes from Oncorhynchus masou masou, assembly GCF_036934945.1. NCBI lineage: Eukaryota > Metazoa > Chordata > Actinopteri > Salmoniformes > Salmonidae > Oncorhynchus > Oncorhynchus masou. Next base: position 9,418 of record NW_027011539.1, on the reverse strand, counting down.
TATTGGACTTGTTAATGTGTGGAGGTTAAATATTTCTAAGAATATTTTGCATTCTATGCTCCACCGTTTGAGTTGAGCGGGGGTGGTTCCCGCTGGGGAACCTGTACCGTTAACAAGTTTTAAGTAAAATTCCATGTCTTAGGTCAGTTAGAATCACCACTTTATTTTAAGAATGTGAAATGTCAGAATAATAGTAGAGAGAGAAAGAATGATTTATTTCAGATTTTATTTCTTTCATAATTTTATTTCTTTCATCACATTCCCAGTGGGTCAGAAGATTACATACAGTCAATTAGTATTTGGTAGCATTGCCTTTAAATTGTTTGACAGGCCTGAGACCAGCTAGTGGACTGACAGGGAGTAAGCAAAGGTGGGTCAGTAGGCCTGAGACATAATAAACGGCTCTCTATCCACCGGATGTGTACCAAACTCACTAAAAGTGGCAGTAATAAAGCCTCTCTTGAACAAGCCAAACCTTGACCCAGAAAATATAAAAAACTATCGGCCTATATCGAATCTTCCATTCCTCTCAATTTTTTTTTAGAAAAGGCTGTTGCGCAGCAACTCACTGCCTTCCTGAAGGCAAACAATGTATATGAAATGCTTCAGTCTGGTTATAGACCCCATCATAGCACTGAGACGGCACTTCTGTGAAGGTGGTAAATTACATTTATTGGCATCGGACCGAGGCTCTGCATCTGTCCTCATGCTCCTAGACCTTAGTGCTGCTTTGATACCATCAATCACCACATTCTTTTGGAGAGATTGGAAACCCAAATTGGTCTACACGGACAGGTTCTAGCCTGGTTTAGATCTTATCTGTCGGAAAGATATCAGTTTGTCTCTGTGAATGGTTTGTCCTCTGACAAATCAACTGTAAATTTCGGTGTTCCTCAAGGTTCCGTTTTAGGACCACTATTGTTTTCACTATATATTTTTACCTCTTGGGGATGTTATTCAAAAACATATGGTTAACTTTCACTGCTATACGGATGACACACAGCTGTACATTTCAATGAAACATGGTGAAGCCCAAATTGCCCTTGCTAGAAGCATGTGTTTCAGACATAAGGAAGTGGATGCTGCAAACTTTCTACTTTGAACTCGGACAAAACAGAGATGCTTGTTCTAGGTCCCAAGAAACAAAGAGATCTTCTGTTGAATCTGACAATTAATCTAATGGTTGTACAGTCGCCTCAAATAAAACTGTGAAGGACCTCGGCGTTACTCTGGACCCTGATCTCTTTTTGAAGAACATATCAAGATTCATTTCAAGGACAGCTTTTTCATCTACGTAACATTGCAAAAACTCAAAGCTTTCTGTCCAAAAATGATGCAGAAAAATTAATCCATGCCTTTGTCACTTCTAGGTTAGACTACTGCAATGCTCTACTTTCCAGCTACTCCGGGATAAAGCACCAAATAAACTTCAGTTAGTGCTAAATACGGCTGCTAGAATCCTGACTAGAACCAATTTTATCATATTACTCCAGTGCTAGCCTCCCTACACTGGCTTCCTGTCAAAGCAAGGGCTGATTTCAAGGTTTTACTGCTAACCTACAAAGCATTACATGGGCTTGCTCCTACCCATCTCTCTGATTTGGTCCTGCCGTACATACCTACACGCATCGCTACGGTCACAAGACGCAGGCCTCCTAATTGTCCCTAAAATTTCGAAGCAAACAGCTGGAGGCAGGGCTTTCTCCTATAGAGCTCCATTTTTATGGAACGGTCTGCCTACCCATGTCAGAGACGCAAACTTGGTCTCAACCTTTAAGTCTTTACTGAAGACTCATCTCTTCAGTGGGTCATATGATTGCCTGTAGTCTGGCCCAGGAGTGGGAAGGTGAACAGAAAGGCTCTGGAGCAACGAACCACCCTTGCTGTCTCTGCCTGGCCGGTTCCCCTCTTTCCACTGGGATTCTCTCTGTCTCTAACCCTATTACAGGGGCTGAGTAACTGGCTTACTGGGGCTCTCTCATGCCGTCCCTGGAAGGGGTGCGTCACCTGAGTGGGTTGATTCACTGATGTGTTCATCCTGTCTGGGTTGCGCCCCCTTGGGTTGTGCCATGGCGGAGATCTTTGTGGGCTATACTCAGCCTTGTCTCAGGATGGTAAGTTGGTAGTTGAAGATATCCCTCTAGCGGTGTGGGGCTGTGCTTTGGCAAAGTGGGTGGGGTTATATCCTTCCTGTTTGCCCCTGTCCGGGGGTGTCCTCGATGGGGGCCACAGTGTCTTCTGACCCTCCTGTCTCAGCCTCCAGTATTTATGCTGCAGTAGTTTATGTGTCGGCGGGCTAGGGTCAGTTTGTTATATCTGGAGTACTTCCTGTCCCATTCGGTGTCCTGTGTGAATCTAAGTTTGCGTTCTCTAATTCTCTCTCCTTCTCTCTTTCTTTCTCTCTCAGAGGACCAGCCTTTAGACCATCCACAGGACTACCTGACATGATGACTCCTTGCTGTCCCCAGTCCACCTGGCCGTGCTGCTGCTACAGTTTCAACTGTTCTGCCTTCTTATTATTCGACCATGCTGGTCATTTATGAACATTTGAACATCTTGGCCATGTTCTGTTATAATCTCCACCCGGCACAGCCAGAAGAGGACTGGCCACCCCACATAGCCTGGTTCCTCTCTAGGTTTCTTCCTAGGTTTTGGCCTTTCTAGGGAGTTTTTCCTAGCCACCGTGCTTCTACACCTGCATTGCTTGCTGTTTGGGGTTTTAGGCTGGGTTTCTGTACAGCACTTTGAGATATCAGCTGATGTACGAAGGGCTATATAAATACATTTAATTTGATTTGATTTGAACTTGGGTTAAATGTTTCTGGTAGCCTTCCACAAGCTTCCCACAATAAGTTGGGTGAATTTGGCCCATTCCTCCTGACAGAGCTGGTGTAATTGAGTCAGGTTTGTAGGCCTCCTTGCTTGCACACACTTTTTCAGTTCTGCAAAATTGTGGTAAAGTGGCTTAAGGACAACAAAGTCAAGGTATGGGACCCTTGACTTTGTTTTCCTTAAGCCATTTTGCCACAACTTTGGATGTCTGCTTGGGCTCATTATCAATTTGGAACACCTATTTGAGACCAAGTTTTAACTTGTCTTGAGATGTTGCTTCAATATATCCACATAACTTCCTTCCTCGTGATGCCATCTATTTTGTGAAGTGCACCATTCCCTCCTGCAGCAAAGAACCCCCACAACACGATGCTGCCACCCCGTGCTTCACGGTTGGGATGGTGTTCTTTGGCTTGCAAGCCTCCCCTTTTTCCTCCAAACATAACGATGGTCATTATGGCCAAACAGCTTTATTTTTTTGTTTCATCAGACCAGAGGACATTTCTCCAAAAAGTATGATCTTTGTCCCCATGTGCAGTTGCAAACCGTAGTCTGGATTTTTTAGGGCGGTTCTGGAGTACGGTTCATCAAAGTACATTCATCTCTAGGAGACAGAAGGTGTCTCCTTCCTGAGCGGTGTGACGGCTGCGTGGTCCCATGGTGTTTATACTTGCGTACTATTGGTTGTACAGAAGGATGTGATACCTTCAGGCGTTTGGAAATTGCTCTTCAAGGATGAGCCAGACTTGTGGAGGCCTCATCATTTTTTCTGAGGTCTTGGCTGATTTCTTTTGATTTTTCCATGATGTCAAGCAAAGAGGCACTGAGTTTGAAGGTAGGCCTTGAAATACATGAACAAGTACACCTCCAATTGACTCAAATGATGTCAATTAGCCCAACAGAAGCTTCTAAAGTCATGACATAATTTTCTGGCATTTCCAAGCTGTTTAAAGGCACAGCCATCTTAGTGTATGTAAACTTCTGACCCATTGGAATTGTGATACAGTGAGATATAAGTGAAATAATCTGTCTGTAAACAATTGTTGGAAAAATTACTGTGTCATGCACAAAGTCCTAATCGACTTGAAAGTAGTTTGTTAACAATAAATTTGTGGAGTGATTGAAAACGAAGTTTTAATGACTGTCGTGTCTTTGGCTAGGCCGGATTAAGTGATATGACATGCTATTCTATAAAATCCATTCTCCGTAATTAATATTACCTGATTGAGCTAATCATGTAAATGTAATTAACTAGAGAGTCGGGGCACCACGAAATAATATTTATAGAGTTGTTATCTTCAGAATAAATTCTTAAAGACCTAGTAATATTTTACATCAATAGCAGTCAATATTAATCGTCACCTTAATTCAGTCTCATCTGAAAGTTGTAAATTCTTCACGAACCCTGGCTACCAAGTTGAATCAGCAATACAACATTTGGTTTAATCATTTAATTACTAAATATCTAACTAATCACACAGAATTACATATTACCTCATAAAGGAAAACGTCCCTAGCGGGCGGAAACAGTTTTGACAGCTGGTTATACAAAAGAGAAAGAGCGGGAAGACTGAAGGACAAAGGGAGAAGCTGTGCTATTGTAAATACAGTATCTTATGCATTCTAAATTTACCGCCCATTTGAAAAGGAAAATGCAATAAATATTTACTCTGGAGCTGCGCTTCAGTAGGTTGGTGGTAGATGGAAGGCCGTGTTGCTAAAAACCGAGTCCTTTTGTCCTTTGTAGAATGTCTCTGGTTGTCAATTGGATACGTTGTAGTAACGTCGTTGTGTGGTAGATGGGGTACTTCTGTCCTTTCCTAGCCCGCTTGCAGCTGCTGTGGCTAACTCAACGGCTAGGAGGTATCACTTCTATAGTGAATAAGAGTTGTGCATACTATTCACAACCTAAGCTCACGCTGAGGTTGGCTTAGTTCTGTAGTTGACATGTTAGTCCTTTTACCGCAGAGGCTGCAGACCTCACGTACTTGGAACAGGAGGTTATATTGTCATCAAGGGCTTATAAAGTGGAGGGAGAAGGGCGTGTTTCACAGTCTACAGCCCATGTCTCTTCATAGGGTCACTGATTGAGCAGAGCCCTAACCTTATGAAAAACCAAATCTCTCATTTGGAAGCTAAAATTACATTTAATCTTTTCACCAATTTCATATTCAAACATTTAAATTGAACAACAATTCCATGTGAATCCGATAACTCTGATGTGTAGACTTTCCACGGTAGAGTTTATGTTCTCCTATCATTGAGGAGAACTGTCATCATATTAATTATGTACCACCATTTGTTCAATTGGTCGGATTACCAGAATATAGTTCATTTCCCCACCTGCTGATGTTCCCAGAATCTCATGGGAACCAAGGGGTTTTCAAATTTCACATCAGTAGGGTAGAGAGAGAGGAAAAAAGGGGGAAGGGGTATTTATGACTGTCATAAACCTACCCCAGGCCAACGTCATGACAACTACAACTTAAGTGTATGTAAACTTGATCTTATACCGTGGTAACATTGCTCTTCCCTTGGGGAGTTGGCAACATGCGTTACTCCAAAAACAGGATAATTGTCACTCCCTACCTAAGCAAGGCAGAAGGAGCAAACGTTTCACCTATTCAATTGAGGACATATGTCCAATGTCAGATCTTACCATTACCGAAAAGTCCAATACAGCCATTTTTATTACAATATAAAATGATTTCTGGGTGACAATTAAATATTTTACTGTGATTATTTTTTACCATTTCAGTTGAAAACTAACAAAATATCTTCTTAGCAAAGCAAATTTCTCAAGCAAGAATTTTGCTGGGACTGTCTGGGAGTGGTCTGAGGGGGAAGGGGAAACTGAAAACTAGCTGTTATTGGCAGAGAGGTTTAGAACTCTTTCTTATTGGCCCATTAACTAATTTAAACACCTGGTGATGTCACCAGGCAAGCCAAAACTCCATCCCACCAAATCAGGGTGATATTTCAGGAAGTCCTTTCAAACAACATTTACACAAAAATGCATTATCATAATTTTCACAATTTCATGATATGGAAATATTGTATAAAACACAGAAAAAAATCACATTTTTTTACTGCACTGGGCCTTTAATACAGAAATAGCCATATTTTTACTAAAACATGACACTTCATAGTGGCAACATTAACCAGGTTTTTAGCCAACCTTTTTATTGGAGTACATTACGCCAGATAAAAAGGTCCAAAGACACGCCTGATGGAATCAGATAATTTGTCAGTAACTTTCCAAATGTCGACAAAACAAAATGATGCTAGACAAGGTGGGATCTTTTGTGTTGGTAAATTTAATTATGCAATAAATGGCGTGGGAAACTGTCTTTTATGGCAAATATTTATATAATAACCATCATATCAAAGTAAACTTGAGTGACGTTAATGATATGTCGTGTGTCCTCCCACTACGACTTGCAAAAGTACTACGCATGGGGTCAAATTACTAGGAGGGCCAGGCACGGAAAGGCTGAAAATTGATTTTAAAGAACTGAATCTAGCCCTGAAAGATTCCAAAAAGCAATTATCCAATTATTTCAGGTATGGTACCATCAAGTAAGGATGCCTCCCGGTGGCGCAGTGGTTAAGGGCGCCATACTGCAGTGCCAGCTGTGCCACCAGAGACTCTAAGTTAGCGCCCAGGGAGGTCCGTGGGGCGACACACAATTGGCCTAGCGTCGTCCGGGTTAGGGATGGTTTGGCCGGTAGGGATATCCTTGTTTCATCACGCACCAGCGACTCCTGTGGCAGGCCGGGCGCAGTCCACGCTAACCAAGGTTGCCAGGTGCACGGTGTTTCCTCCGATACATTGGTGCGGCTGGCTTCCGGGTTGGATGCACGCTGTGTTAAGAAGCAGTGCGGCTTGGTTGGGTTGTGTATCGGGGGACGCATGACTTTCAACCTTCATCTCTCCTGAGCCCGTACGGGAGTTGTATCGATGAGACAAGATGGTAGCTAATAACAATTGGATACCACGAAATTGGGGATAAAAAGGGGTACAAAAAAAGGATGTGAAAGATTCAGCAAGCTACTGGCATTACACACCTGGCTAAAAGACTACTGTAGTTCTGTTGGAATAACTTTTATAGATAACTTCTGGAAACAGAAGATGTTCCACAGGAATGAATCCATACAAATCATCTTGGCTCCTGGACTCTGTCCACACATTTCAAGGCTGCGTTGAGACAATGACTTATCAATGACCCAAGACCAGCTCAGATAATCCTTACCATTGTGTCGCTGAGTTGTCGTAATGCTGCAGCAAATGTACATTATCACAGAGGTGTTGGTAGTCACAATGTAAGTAACTTAATTGATGTCCCTCTAACTCCCCTGAATGTCTCCTACAGCTATTGTATGCAGTAATCATGTGCCTATGAACCAGAGTTATACTGTTAGCACTGAGGCGGTGTGCCCTTGTAGGAAGTTCACTGTGTGCATCTCACCCTGTACTATCATCTCAAACATAAATAACATTGTCATGTCTACTTCTGATGAGCTTCCTATAAAGTAAAATAATCAAGCATCCCAGAAAAGCGCAGAAAATAGCCTACATTAACATATGTAGCCTAAGAAACAAGGTTCATGAAATCGATAACTTGCTAGTTACAGATCATATTCATATTCATATCTTTGAAACTCACTTAGATAATACCTTTTATGATACAGTGGTTGCAATACATGGTTATAACATCTACAGAAAAGACAGAAATGCCAATGGGGGTGATGTTTCTGGTCTCTATTCAGAGCCACATTCCTGTAAAGTTTAGAGAGGATCTCATGTTAAATACTGTTGAAGTAATATGGCTACAGGTTCACTTGCCTCGCCTAAAGCCCATTCTTGTGGGAAGATGCTATAGACCATCAAGTGCTAACAGTCAGTATCTGGATAATATGTGTGAAATGCTTGATACTGTATGTGATATCAACAGACAGTTATATTTTCTGGGTGTCCAAAATATTGACTGGCTTGAATCAAGATGCCCAATCAAGAAAAAGCTTCAAATGGTAAACAGTGCCTGCAACCTGGTTCAGGTTATCAGTCAACCTACCAGGGTAGTTACAAACAGCACAGGAATGAAATCTTCTACATGTATTGATCACATCTTTACTAATGCTGCAGAAATCTGCTTTAAAGCAGTATCCAAATCCATCAGATGTAGTGATCACAACGCAGTAGCCATTTCTCGTAAAACCTAAGTTCTAAAGGCTGGGCATAAGAGGTCATACAATAAGTTTTGTAGTGATTCCTATGTTGATTATGTAAATAATATAAGCTGGTCTGTGGTGTGTATTGAGGAGCAACCGACGCTGCACTTGACACATTCATGAAATTGGTCATTCCAGTTACGAATAAGTATTTACCTTTAAGAAAATTACTATAAAAACTGTTCAAACTGGATTGATGAGGAATTGAAAAAATTGAATGGTTGAGCGGAATCAGGCAAAAGGAATGGCAAATAAGTCTGGCTGTTCAACCGATTGGCAAAAGTACTGCAAATTGAGAACTGAATAAAAAGAAGAAACTACAATATGAAACAAAGAAAAATGATTTAAAGAATGATAGTAAAAAGCTTTGGAGCACCTTATATGGCATTTTGGAGAAAAGGTAAACTCAGCCCCATCATTCATTGACTCAGATGGCTCATTCATCACAAAAGCCACTGATATTGCCAACTACTTTAATGATTGTTTCCTTGGCAAGTGTAGCAAACTTAAGCATGACTACCAGCAACAAATCCAAGTATAACTAGCAAAATTATGAAATACAAGCATTGTTATTTTGAATTCCATAAAGTAAGTGTGGAAGAGGTGAACAAATTATTGTTGTCTATCAACAATGACAAGCCACCTGGGTCTTACAACTTGGATGGAAAAGGACTAATTCAATCTTTACTAATGATATGCCACTGGCTTTGAATAAAGCCAATGTATGCTATGCTATGTCTATGTATGCGGATGACTCAACACTGTATGTGATCACTGCAACACTTAACAAAGAGCTGCAGTCAGTTTCATAATGGGTGGCAAGAAACAAGTTACTCCTCAATATTTCAACAACTAAAGGCACTGTATTTGGGACAAATCATTCACTAAACAATAAACCTCAACTAAATCTTGTAATGAATAATGTGGAAATGGAGCAAGTTGAGGTGACTTTAACTGCTTGGACAAACTCTTGGATTGTAAACTGTCATGGTTAATACATGTTGAGGCAACAGTAGCCAAAATGGGGGGAGTCTGTCCATAATAAAGAGCTGCTCTTCCTTCTTACCAACACTATCAACAAGGCAGGTCCTTCAGTCGTGTGGTCATACTTAATCTGTTGTGAAAAGTGTTATGAAATATTATGTCATGTAATACTTTTAATTGCATATAAACACCTGCTGCAACCTGTTGGCTAGAGCACACATGTCAAGACCAGAGTGGGCACATTCACTATATAACAAAATACGGCCAGTAGAGTTGGAAATGCGATGCAGCCCCATTTAACTTGCATTTTTTATTCGGTACATGGGAATTTAACTTCAAATGTCATTATTATGTGCACTATATCAACACG
>NW_027011538.1:0-23562 GCF_036934945.1 Oncorhynchus masou masou | reverse complement strand
GGTAGTCATCTCCCTAACTGGGCGATGGTCTATATGCCCATCCTCCTAACGTCTGCAGTAGCTAAACACAGGATGAATATAATTGCAGAGATAGTGTAGGCTATAGTCAAAATTTGTTCCGTTACATTAATATTTCCTAAATGTTATTGTAAACACCTTTGAGTAATCACCCACAGCTTTGTCTGACACTCATACATTGTATCGATTACCTAAAAGATCTAGCCTACTGCAAATGATTGTGAACTTAGTCTTAATTCCGCTTAGCGGTTACTGAACTTGTTACTCAAATGCATGACCACGGACAATGCCTTGCTTTCCTGTTCAGAAGCCACTCTTGCCTAACTAGAGGATCTGAGTTCTTCCGGGCCCTGAACCGTGCAGCCCTTGTTTTGATGGATAGAGGCATCTATAAGGACAGATATTCCCACATCGAAACTGTACTGATAAAGAATTTATAAAACAATATGATAATTAAGTGCTTAATTATTTGAATAAGTCACTTCACAAATTACAAATAATTATCATGTCATTACTTTTGTTTTTCACAATATAATAAATAAAGACAAAATATACCTTAACACAAAAATAATTTATTAATAAAACATACACTACATTACCTAAAAGCTTAAGATTAGTCCTAAAAACACTATATATGTGCCATGCAAAGTAACAAATGACATTGTGGTATAAGAGTGATACCGTATGACAAAACAGTTTGAACTTATTCTACAGGCTATTGCTTGGCCACCTATGAAAAAACTATGACCTTGATCTACGGCTTTTTAATGGCAGCTTTCACATCAAATACGCCTTTTTAAAAATGAAAGCATTAGGAGTTTGAACCATTGTGCACCAGTGACTGAAAAGGTGAAATTATCAACATTTTAGCAGAGACTTACTGACCTTTAAGTACTGTGTTGAGGTCCTTCTGAATCTTCTTTGATGCAATATCCTGTCATGGTAACTATTACAAAGCATTATGGTCTGAAATGGCTCCTGGAATGTCTGTTATACTGAGTATTGGGATTTCATTCAATTTAGGGACAAGTGCCGATCCTTCCTTTTGATCTGTTTTGAGCCCCAGCATTCTAGCAAAAATAAACGTGTTTGCAAAATCAGTTTGGCTACATCAGTTTTCCAAAGAATGTAAACAATATATATATTTTTTAAATAATTAAAATTAGTTCAAGACAACTGGGAACTCTTGGAAAAAAATGATTTTCAAAAAGGGAAAATACGTTTGAACGGTCATCCAACTCCGGAATTGCATGTCTGGATCTCCCTCTTTCTGGAGCGTCGACCCGATCAGTCATGAGTCAACCTTGTTTTCCTACGAGTTCCCAGTTTTCTTGAAAGCACCACCAATCCAGAGAATGCAAGCCTTTGATGACAGTTTGATGGACAGAATTTGCCCACGAAAGACTGCTGCGCCCACCTTCCTGTTCAAGTGAGCACAGCACAAGGTGAGTCCAAAAATGTATTGTATGCTACTGCATAAATTAGTGTAATATGCAAGGGAGATATGTATAGAGTAGCTAATAAAGTAATACTAAGTGTATGTTGTGTAATAAGGTGTTAGTAGCCCATGTGCCTCACCCTAATAATTTGGTCCCATTTCCCTCCTAATTTTGACTACTGTTCTGACTTGGTGGTGCTACATGTAGCCTATAGCCTGTTTTAGAGAAATGTAATCATTGAATATTGTATTTGACACTCACAGACATATTGTATTTGTGCACTCACAGACAATATCTTTGCAGTTTTGGAAACGCTCAGAGTGTTTTCTTTCCAAAGCTGTCAATTATATTGCATAGTCGAGCATCTTTTGTGACAAAATATCTTGTTTAAAACGGAACGTTTTTCAAATGTTTTAATAGCGCCTCCTAATGCATAACTGGTTAACAAGAAATTTGTGGAGTGGTTGAAAAACTAGCTTCAATGACTCCAACCTAAGTGTATGTAAACTTCCGACTTCAACTGTATATGTTTGCAAAATTTAGTTAACTTTCCCAAATTCCCTGGTTTTCTAGAAATTCTGGTTGAAAGCGTCACGTAATCAGAAGGGATTAAACAGGATATCCTGAATATTCCAACCAGTATTTCTGGAAAACCTTTTTGGGAACTTTCCAGAATATTGCATCCCCTAACCAGGTAAACGGTCTTATGTGGCAGTGGTCTAGGAAACTACACAGCTCCCAAGCAGAGTGCTATCAGCTTTGGCAGGGGCTCTGTTTAACACTGGGCAAGGTGAAGCTGACAGAGGTAAAGTAGTGTGAGGAGGGGAAGGAGGGAAAGGAAGCTCTAAGTCCATTCTCTGTCACTGTCAGGGCCCCTTGCATCTCACTGCCATGTTGGTTCTGTGGCCCACCCTCCCACTCTGTCTGCCGTATTCTCTTTTGTTGTTTCCTTATTAGGATGCTGGTGGGCGAGTTGGGAGGGTCGTCAGCTACATGGGTAACACCTGGGCCCGGTGTCTCCCAGGATAAATACACCACTTCCCATTCATGGAGGAGACTCTCTCCCATGCAGACACTTTGATAGTTTTGTTGTGTTTCTTGGTGGTTTTTGGTTGTTTGCCTTAGCACCTTTCAAAACCCTGCATTATCACATTCATGCATGCAAAACACTCACTTACACTACTGATTACTGATTACACACAGCATTGTATATTTTCCTTAGTTGCTTTAGTTAATAAATATATCTTTTGTTACTCCTTATCTCCATGTTGACTCCCTTTGTTACGCTTTGAGCCGGTTCGTGACAAGTGGCACCTGCCAATAGCCTTTTAACATGTCAAATTTGCTCACAAACTTAGCTGCACCGTCTTGATCAACACAGTCCTCCATCCGAGGAAGAGGAAATGAATCTGGCTTTGTGACACTGTTTACCTTACGGTAGTCCGTAAAAAATCGGTTTGTTCCATCCGGTTTACTGACCAAGATACAGGGAGAAGCCCAACTGGAGAAAGAAGGCTCTGCTATCTTACTCTCCAGCATGTACTTGTCTGCTAAATGGGATATATATATATATATATATATGACCTCAGCATCCAGACAACGTAGTTTCTCTGAAGAAACTCTATAGAACCTCTGACGAATGGGGTCAACATCTCCAATGTCAATATCATGTTCTAATAAGTTTGTACATGTAGGTGTATCAGAAACAAACCTGGAAATCTCTGAATCAGACCAACCATCAACCGGTAGATGAGTGAGAAGACGGTCTAAAATATCCAGTGTTTCTGAATTTTCAATCTACCCTGCAATATACATCGTCAGGACCAGGAACATCTTCCTCCTCACTCACAGATCTAGCACAACAAGAACCCAAGGAAACAACGATATCAGCCAAAGAGTATTCTGTAGAATTACCGTCCTTCAGTCTCAGAGGAATGTGCATAATAGGGTTTTAACAGATTTACATGGCACCAACTGGTGTGCTTTCCTCCATTCTGGAGTGGCAACTAGATAATTTTTGCTCCAGTGTACTGGCGCACCACTGTATATGGACCTTGAAACTTGGCTTGAAAAGGAGAACCAACAATTGGCAGCAGAGCAAGAACCTGGTCACCCGGACTAAAGTGGCGAGGCTCAGTTCGCGATCAAATATGCCCTTCATCCTCTCCTGTGAAGATGATAACTTCTCTTTAGCCATTTCACCAGCGGCGTACAGCCGTCGCCGGAAATCACACACATACGTTAATAGGGACTGAGGAGGCTCGGGGGACTTCAGTCTTCCTGGAGAACAGATAAAAGTCCACGCACCTATGTCCAAACACAAGTTCATTTGGACGAAACCCCATGCTCTCCTGTGAAACCTCCTAGCGAAGCAACAGTAACCAAGGCAACCCTGCTCCCCAATCCTTATCCATCTCAGTACAATAAGCTCTCAACAAAGATTTAAGTGTTTGATGGAAACGTTCCAGTGCTCCTTGACTTGCGCGTGATAGCGCTAGGACAAATTGTGTTTAATATGGAGCTGTTGAAGAACCCTGACTAAACAGATTAGAGGTGAAATTAGATCCTTGATCACTCTGAATGACCTTAGGGATTCCAAACAATAAGAGAAACTGAGTCAAGCTTTTAACACAGATTTAGTCGTGATAGATCGGAGAGAATAGGCTGCAGGAAACCTAGTGGACTGACACATCACAGTGAACAGGTAACTGCTACCATTTTTAGAACGAGGCAGAGGACCCACACAGTCAATAATCAGATACTCAAAAGTTGGCTGAGTACAGGAATAGGAAACAATGGTACCGGTTTAATAGCTTGATTAGGCTTACCAGTTAATTGACAGGTGTGACAAGATTTGATAAATCAGAAACATCCCTCTTTAATCTAGGCCAAAAGAAATGTCTTAATATGCGATTGTAGGTTTTCCTCACACCCATATGTCCAGCAACGTCGCTGTGAGAAGTTTCCAACACCAACTCACAAAGCTTAATTGGTACAACAACCTGACTAATTGCCTCCCCCAGAAAACAACTATGATGAGATACCCACTATCTCATCAGGACATCCTCTTGGAGAAAATAGCCATGGGGACATCTCCCAACTGTTCTACAGGCACAATTTGGTCACGCAACTCTTCCAACGTGTGGTCATCCTCCATTGATTAGATCTGAGCGGGTTACAGATAACGGGATAACATGGAAAACAGTGACATACTTTTGTATTTGTATTATTAGTCGGCGCAGTGACCAGTTCAACACGGTTTCATAGAATGCGTCACTGCACACGCAGAGAACACCTCTAGAAACTCTGGTACCTTCCATCAGTCCCAACAAATGACGAATTAGTGGAAACCACCAGAGATGGAAACATTCTGTTCAGGCCATACACGCTCACCAGCCAAGTTATTCTAAGATAAACGTGATATTGGCAGGGATTCATCCGTGACAACAAGACTTCACCTTCTTAAGCCCACAATCCATATTTAGTTTATGCAATGGAAAGCCATTAAAATTTCCCCTAATGTTGGAGTTAACAAGAATAAAGGACCATATTGAGATCAGGTGACATCAGCAGGTGCCCCCAGAAGAGGAAGAGATACTGTACAATGGAAATGAAACTATGGAGAATAAAAATATATAGGATCATCACTGGCACTAGGTCTTTACTTCACTAACATAGAAAAACCTTCCATGATTTTGACAGGTAAATGAGTCCCATTTAATTCCCACCATCTTTGATTCATGTGAGAGAAATTAAATGTAACAATCTTAAACATGACGAACTCTTCGACAATGTTCCCTCAAATTTTTAAATGAGCAAATTGCAGGTCTTCTGAGAGCTAACTTGAATGTTGTGAAAATTCTGTGCAACTTCTAGCGCACGTTACTGTGAACACTGAGGCTGTACCCGCTTAAGGTACAGTTTTAACAGTGGCCAAGTAGACTACTGTGGCTATTTGATAATAATGTAGGTCTACCAGAACGGTCTACTATCAAAAACAATGGAGTAAATGCATCTCATAACATTTTGGGCATGGAAATAGCTGTTCTATCAGTCAGCCTACAGTAGCAGCCAATGTGTGGTGTTCAATGTAGGCTTAAATTGCTCTAACATAATCAGAACACACAGCCCTTGGAAAGTCACAACTGCAGAGGCGGAACACCAGCGATTAAACTGTAAAGATAATTGTCGCGCAAACTCAACAAGAGTCTGCTTATCATCCCTTTTTAAAGTTCTAAATCGTTGGCGGTAAGCCACAGGGACCAATTCATAAATCTGTAACACAGCTGTTTTAACTTTAACATAACTGGCACTGTCGTGTACACTAAGAGCTGAATATGCTTCCTGCGCTTTACCAGTCAGCACACACTGCAACATTAAAGTCCGGTCAGAATCAGGCCAACTTCTAGCGTCAGCAACCCCGCTCAAACAACGAAAATAATGTCTCGGGGTCCCTTTCATTAAACTGAGGCAATAACCGTAAGTTCCCAACAATATCAAATGTCTCTGGGGCACGACCAAAAGAGGAGCTACCCCTAGGTAAATCTGGGTCACCTTTCCAAAACAAACTCCCCTGAGATCTTTCCTTCCCTCACCAACTCTATATGTTCTTGTTGCAACTTGATTTTAGCACGCTCCATATCTTGTTTAAATGCCAATTCCTTTTCATACTTTACACGATCATGCTCTAGCTTCTCACGATCATGCTCTAGCTTCTCACGATTATGCTCCAGCTGTAACAGAAGCAGTTCTTTCTGCTGTTCAAAAATAAGGCTACTAGGACTAACCGATGGAATGGCCATTGTAACGTTATGGGGAGACGACAAATCCTCAGCAGAGGCTGGCCCAGTGGTAACTTCAAGAATACCACTCTCCATCAGATTGGCTTTCAATATCAACCTAATAAAATTCTTTAGACGTTTATCACTAATCTCAACCTTGTAGTGTTCAGCGACCTTCAACAGCTGTTCTTTAGTACCTAAATCTAACAATTCCTCCGATGGAAAGCGAATGAACTCATCTACATAAGATGCCATAGTCACACAAAAAAATGCTCGCTCTTCCCCTCTGCTGAGCACACAAGACCACAACCTGAGAATTGACAATCACCCTGAGCACCACAGAAGAGAGATGAGATATGGAGCTTCCCCAAAACCTACAATAACTCAACCCTAGTCTTCGTGCGGATTTGCGGTGGAATTTACACACTGTAGCACGCTGGCAAGGAAAAACTCCCCAGCATGCTGGCAAATTCCACCAAGCCACGGATATGCCCCCGAGACAACTGCTCAGTCCACAGACACCACCCAAAAATAACAAACATTAACCATGCCCAACATATTCCAAAAAATGAAACATGTCGCTAAGCCTATCAGGGAAAATGGCTATAGCTCCGGGTAGCAAGTTCCACTACCCTACCCAAATCTCCCACCGAGGTACACAGCCGATTTCTCACCTCAGACTGACGTCCCAACAGAAAGTAGAACAAGAGTTTCCAGGCTAGGCAGTGCCTGGAAACTAACCATTATCTCTCTCCAACGCAGCACACAAACCAAACAACAAAGGCAACCAATACTGGGCCTATAAAACTCAAACAAAATATGCAAACCAAACACGTACCTCCACGGTCTCCCAAACCAATAGTTCTCATATCCCGGATGAGCCACCACTTGTCACAAACCGGCTCAAAGCCCGTAACAAAAGGGAGACAACGTGGAGAAAGGAGTAACAAAATATATATTTATTAACTAAAGCAACTAAGGAAAATATACAATGCTGTGTGTAATCAGTAATCAGTAGTGTAAGTGAGTGTTTTGCATGCATGAATGTGATAATGCAGGGTTTTGAAAGGTGCTAAGGCAAACAACCAAAAACCACCAAGAAACACAACAAAAACTATCAAAGTGTCTGCATGGAGAGAGTCTCCTCCATGAATGGGGAAGTGGTGTATTTATCCTGGAAGACACCGGGCCCAGATGTTTCCCACGTAGCTGACGACCCTCCCAACTCCGCCCACCAGCATCCTAATAAGGAAACAACAAAGAGAGAATACGGCAGACAGAGTGTGAGGGTCGTCACAGTTCACTGAGGCTCTCTGTGTGACTTACATCCTGTTGATAGGAAGTAGGTTGAGGGAATAGTGGCTGTACCTTGCATTTAGACTCTGGATAAGAGTAAGTCTGAATATTGCAGAGATAAATTAACATTTCAGATCAATATTCAATCCAGGATCAAAGGTCAATTTTATCATTCAATGTTTACTTTAATATGCCTTTAAAAATCATATAAATGTTCATGTTTTAAACGCCTCTGAGCTAACTACAATTTTAGCTATCCCTTATGGAACGATAGCAGGATGATAGACGTCCCTCTCATTGAATAGTTTAGCTCCCATTGATCTCATGATTACCATGTTAACCAAGCTGTCAGCTCTGCCATCTGGTGTCAGTGAGTCAGCCAGGGAGACAGAAAAAGAGGGGAAAGACAGATCATGCACAGTCATGCATCCTTTCATCTGGTTCCTTGGAAGTTGTGGGAACAGATGTTTTTGGTTTCACATTGGTTGTGGGAATGAAGCCGTATCTGTTGACTGACCGTTAAAATGGAAAGTTTACCGGTCAGTACAACTTTCTGGGAATGGTGCAGGATAGTCACTTGGCTTTGGAACGTTCAGCACATTTAACAGGTTGCGCTGACAAAAAAACAATACTTAAGTCGCAAACAGCGAGACTTGTTTTACAATGTACCACATCTCTGGTGAGCACAAGGGAGAAATGTAATATTGTTAAGAGAAGCATGTCAGCTAAGCTAACAGCAGATACATTGTTTATGATGGCAGCCATGTTCGTTCAGGTTCAACAAGCGAAAACTCCCTAATCCCATTCACAATAAAACGCAAGTAAAAACAAAGTCAAAGATGGCTGAGCCCATTTTCCGAAAATTATGATTTTAGTTTGGCCACTTCAGCATATTACACATTTGATGTACTTGTAAACGTTCATACAAGAACCGGAGCAAATGACTTGATAAGTAATTTACAGTTTGACAAATCACATTTCACCACCTCACAGATCACACAAAATGTTAAGCCTACTGGCTAGCCTAACCGTAGCGCGAAAGCTAAACAGGGTTGCCAGATTTAGGAAACCATTTTAGGGGTCCATGGGGGAAGGTATTGTGGGGAGATATATTGCAGGAAATTACTATTACTATGATGGGGGATTTATCAATAAATGGGGGCAAACAGAAGATTAAAAGCTAAATAAAAATAAAACCCACGGAAAGGGTGGGTCTGAGCTGGCAACCCTGAGTAACAATAGTTACAATTTAAGACAGTCTAGTGAACCATCCCTTCAACTTGTTTTGTTATAACATCGTTGGTCTGACACATGTTTGTGTGACAACCAGAATGCATTGTATGAGGTCAACAAACATGGCGCCACACAGAGTGGTTGCGAAAGTATTCACCCCCTAGGCATTTTTCCTATATTGTTGCCTTAACCTGGAATTTAAATATATTTTTGGGATGTGTGTATCATTTGATTTACACAACATGCCTACAACTTTGAAGATGCATTTTTTTGTGAAACAAAAAAATAACCAAAAAAGGAAAACTTGGGCATGGATAACTATTCACCCCCCAAAGGCAATACTTTGTAGAGCCACCTTTTGCAGCAGTTACAGCTGCACGTGTCTTGGGGTATGTCTTTGTAAGCTTGGTACATCTAGACACTGGTATTTTGCACATTCAAAGCAAAACTGCTCCAGCTCCTTCAAGTTGGATGAGTTCCACTGGTGTACAGCAATCTTTAAGTCATAGCACAGATTCTCAATTGGATTGAGGTCTGGGCTTCGACTAGAGCCATTCCAGGACATTTAAATGTTTCCCCTTAAACCACTCGAGTGTTGCTTTAGCAGTATGCTTAGGGTCATTGTCCTGCTAGAAGGTGAACCTCCATCCCAGTCTCAAACCTCTGGAAGACTGAAACAGTTTTCACTCAAGAATTTCCCTGTATTTAGCGCCATTCATCATTCCTTCAATTCTGACCAGTTTCCCAGTCCCGGGCGATGAAAAAATCCGAAAGCATGATTCTGCCACCACCATGCTTCACTGTGGAGATGGTATTCTCGGGGAGGGGGGGGTTGTTGGGTTTACACCAAATGTGTTTGCTTATTTTTTCTTTAAACAATGTCTTTATTCTGGCAACTCTTCCATAAAGTCCAGCTCTGTGGAGTGAATGGCTTAAAGTGGTCCTATGGACACATACTACAATCTCTGCTGTGGAGCTTTGCAGCTCCTTCAGGGTTGTCTTTGTTGTCTTTGTTGCCTCCGATTAATGCCCTCATTGCCTGGTCCGTGGGTTTTGGTGGGCAGCCTTCTCTTGGCAGGTTTGTTGTGGTGCCATATTCTTTCCATTTTTTAATAATGGATTTAAATGGTGCCCTGTTGGCTGTTCAAAGTTTCTGATATTTTATATAACACAAACCTGATCTGTACTTCTCCAGAACTTTGTCCCTGACCTGTTTGGAGAGCTCCTTGATGCCGCTTGTTCACAACCTGGAACCTCCAATGACGGGCCACAGTCCGGAACCTCCAACGACGGGCCACAGTCCGGGGCCTCCAACGACTGTCCCCAGCCTGGGGTCTCCAACGACCGTCCCCAGTCCGGGGTCTCCAGCGAAGGTCCCCAGTCCGAGGTCTCCAGCAACGATACCAAGTCCAGAACATCCGGCGATGATCCACGCAGCGAGAATTCCCAGCCCGGGGCCTATGGCGAGGATCCGCAGTCCAGAGCATCCGACGATGATCAACAGGTCAGTGCTACAAGAGCGGACTCCGTGTAAAGAAGTGGGGCGGCGTCCAGAACCAGAGCCGCCACTGAGGTTAGATGCCCACGCAGACCTTCCCATATAGGTTAAGGTTTGCGGCCGGGAGTCCGCACCTTTGAGGGGGGGTACTATCACGCCCTGACCTTAGTTATCTCTGTTTTCTTTATTATTTTGGTTCGGTCAGGGTGTGACGAGGGTGGTGTGTGTGTTTTTGGCTTGTCTATGGTTTTTTGTATATCTATGTGGTTTTGTTATTGTCTAGGTAAATGTAGGTCTGTGTTGGCCTGAATTGGTGCCCAATCAGAGACAGCTGTTTATCGTTGTCTCTGATTGGGGATCCTATTTAGGTTGCCATTTACCATTTTGTTTTTGTGGATTATTGTCTATGTGTAGTTGCCTGTCAGCACTTGTGTATTAGAGCTTCACGTTCATTTTGTTGTTTTGTTAATTTGTTTAGTGTTCTTTGTGTAATAAAATAAGAATGTATTGTTATCACGCTGCGCCTTGGTCTCCTCGTTATGACGAATGTGACAACACCCATGGAGATTAATACTTTTGCAAGGCACTGTAGCTGGGGTATTGCTTAGCATTAGCTCATAATCAGGACAACCTTCCAGAAAGTATTTTACACATCATATGTGTCCATTAAGACCTATGCAAGAATCAGAATGCCTGATTTGTCACTAGTACTTGAAAATGTGAATAAAACAGTAAATATTATTCTCCAGTGTACTACAGTAGAAACGACAACACAATAAAGAAATTACAATGATAACGTAATAAGGTACTTTGATAGGAACACACAAATGTTCAAAGTTATTACTAGTAAGGAAAATAACAATGAATGCAATGTGGGCGCCAGCTGGAAAATGTGCCAGGTGGAAAGGTTTGAGCAGGTGTTTGGGCTGTTGAAGAGAGAAGTCTGTTCGGCTCAGTAAAGCCTCAAACCAATTGTCCACAACAGTGAAATGTGCTACCTCTATGTGAATTAATGAGGCAGAACACACCTCAAATCAAACTATTAGAAAATACTTTAAAATTGACAAGTTGAAACAGCCTATAGATAATTGACAAGCAGCATGCCTAGGATTGAAGGCAGCACGGGTCAAATGGGGGGCAAGGAGAACCCCAGCTCTGCTAAAACCATTGACACCTGTGTTGTTTTCAAGGGATTGTTAAGATAACAACCCACATATTCCATTGTGGGGTTTGTTATTTTACAGTTGATGTAAATAATTTGGGCTAATCATGTTATTCCACTATCATTAAGCAGTAATGATAGACATTTTAGAAAATAGAATCCTACTCTGTCTGCACAGCTTCCCAGGCAACCACCGCAGCAGGAATGCTGTGATACATAATCAGCTTTCCCAAGGCAAAGAAGGGTGGGATATGCTGTGAAGCAAGACCCACGCTGTAAGTTACAGTTATTCCTTTCAAATCGGCATCAACTGAGCATTTTAGACATACAAAAATTAAAACTACAAACATTGAACAGTTTCACAAAAGTGCACGACTAAATATAGCCTATTTCAAATTGATTACTTCAAAAAACACCAGAAAAGACAATGTAGGATGAGTTGGTCAAAACGTCAACGAATTGATAGCAAATGAAATGCACTACTCATTTAACAAACATTTCCCTTTTCAAAAACATTTCCCACTACGTAGACAGGCCAGGTACCTATATTAGGCTTATGGCTGGATTTATTTTGTATTTTTATGTCAAATTATGTCTTACCTTTTATTTCTCATGAGAGTTAATTTTTTATCAATATTTCAGCTATGCTGGCCTATTGTAAAAAAAAATCAAAAAAATGTCTGATCAATACATGCAATTCTGAACATAGACTTTATAATTATAATGCAGAGCCACCAATACATTTACTGTAAGCAGTTATTTTGTACATTCCCTTATGTCTAAGCTTCTAAGGTGACTTACATTTCTTTACAATAATTTGTAAAGCCTGTCAGTGAACTGTATTCTGTAATTAGTTACAAAACAATAGAAATGCAAAGTAGCTCTAAGAAACATGTTCTTCTCTGAACATTATGTGCTAGCTGGGTCTATAACTCAACCTGGTAAAAACATGCTTCCAGAATACACCTCTTTGTCTCATTTCAATTCTGAATAATGGTGAGGGAAAACCTCTTAAAACATGCACACAGACACACATACTTATACGGTAAGAGAGAGCAATAGAGAAAGCACGAGAAAGAAAACGCCAGAGAAAATCAGAGAGCGAGAGAGCACACCACACCCTGAGATTGAGATGAGTTTAATACGTCATTATGTTTGTTTGTTTGCTCCCAGCCACTGTTTCTTCCTTCCCACATAAAACAAATTGTAAAGTTTTACTATAGGTTACCACAGAATTCTAGAATAAAACTATTATATTCTGTAGATTCCAGTGGAGACTGGTGATTTGAAAACTTGAGGATTGTAGACTCACGGTATAGGCATGGAAGTTGTAAAAAATGTTTCTTATGGCCTAAGATGGGACCATTTTTTCCTAATCAGATCACATGGTTTTAAAACAAACTCCTGGCCATAGGGGGATGAAACCCCTGTCAAACTGCAGCTACCTTATATATTTGTTCATTTAAATTATATTTAGACTAGATTAGCAGTCAGATTCTCTACCCAGATAACAATTGATAGACAATAGAACTCACATGGCTGAGCTTGCATCATGCAGCCCTATGCAACTTTAGGCCTTTTAACCTTTTATAACTAGGGGGCAGTATTTTCATTTTTGGATAAAAAACGTTCCCGTTTTAAATGGGATATTTTGTCACGACAAGATGCTCGACTATGCATTTAATTGACAGCTTTGGATAGAAAACACTCTGACGTTTTCAAAACTGCAAAGATATTGTCTGTGAGTGCAACTGAACTGATGTTACAGGCGAAACCCAGATAAAAATCCAACCAGGAATTGCCGCATTTTTGAAAGCCCTGCATGCCAATGACTCCTTATATGGCTGTGAATGCGCTACGAATGAGCTTACGCTTTCTACATATTCCCCAAGGTGTCTACAGCATTGTGACGTCGTTTTACGCATTTATGTTGAAGAATAGCTGTAAGGGACCACATTGAGCAAGTGGTCACATGATGGCTCCCGCAGAAAATCTTGCGTAAAGTACACAAGTAGCCATTTTTCCAATCGCTTCTTATGAGAAACCAATTGTCCCGGTGGATATTTTGTCAAATATGTATGTGAAAAACACTTTGAGGGTTGATTCTAAACAACGTTTGCCATGTTTCTGTCCATATTATGGAGCTAATTTGAAAAAGCGTTTGGCGTTGTAGTGACTGCATTTTCCGGTCGATTTCTTAGCCAAATGTGAAGAACAAATGGAGCTATTTCGCCTACAAAAAAATATTTTTGGAAAAAAGGAACATCTAACTGGGAGTCTCCTGAGTGAAAACAACTAAAGTTTTTCAAAGGTAAATGATTTAATTTGAATGCTTTTCTTATTTTCAGTGAAAATGTTGCATGCTGGTAGCAGAGCCTAGTATACCATTATGCCATGATAAACTTACACAAAATGCTTGTCTAGCGTTGGCTGTAAAGCATATTTTGAAAATCTGAGATGACAGTGTGATTAACAAAAGGCTAAGCTGTGTCTCAATATATTTCATTTGTCATTTTCATGAATAGAAACATTTTCTAGGAAGATTTATGTCCGCTGCGTTATGCTAATTAGTTTGAGGCTGTGATTACGCTCCCGCATGCGGGATGGGTAGTATCCAGAACTGCCATCACTATTATGTCGATTGATTCCAGTTAACAATTTTGATGAAATGTAAGTGCAGCCTAGCCAGCCTAATTTTGAATATAATCTAAGTTTGATCACATTCACATTTTCTCCTGACACACAAATGGACTATAAATACATAACGTTGCCAATTAGTTTACCCTGACTAAAGTTTATCCTGGACAGGGCAGATAGGCTTTATGAGGCTGCTCTTATTAGTAGCCTACAGTTGATCAGACAGAAATATCCTCCTTATCATCCCATACAGCATGTCAGATGTCTAATGTTTAGCTGTAGCCTAGGATGCTGCAACATTTATGTCATGAGTTTTGCTTGTGTCTGTCGGGAGTGACTATGTGTTATCATCGTTGCTAAATAAATACCAGAGGAAAGTTGAAAGCCTAATTGATCGCACGCAAAAAGAATGCACTGCGTCAACCTCTTTAATCTAACTTTTAATGGTTGATGCGATGGAAGATATCAAATTATTCAGAATTGTTTGACTTGCCAGAGAAGATGTTCAGCATGTAAAGTGTCGTAACGTGCAATTACAGGCAGCTTGGTGATAGGCCAGCTACACATTTTATAATAGTTGGTATTGAACGCTCATATTTTCATCCTTCTTCATGAAACTGATCTCAGGCAAAGGTCGACCCTTGCTTTTAGCACAAACATTTTCTGAGTAACCCGGAGAATGAAAGGGGTTCTTCAATAGGCCACAACATTTTTTGGCAGTATTGGCATTGTAGCGGTCAAAACTAAACACACACTGAAAGCTAGCTAGCTACTGAAGTTAGCAAGGCAAATAAATTCCACTAACAAAACATAGAAATACAAAAATAGTTCTAAATCCAAGAAAACAATTTATAAAATGTACCTCCATCTCCTGTAATTTGAATTGAATTGAGTAATGTCCCAAAAATGTTCAACTATCATTCTTCACTCTTAATCTCTATCCAACAATGTCACCAAGCTTCTCAACCCTTAATGCTCTGTGGCACAACCCCAGTATAACATATTAGGTTCGTTCTCTGATCCTACATCTATGAATGAATGGGCAACACGTCAGTTCATACCGTGAAAGCTTTGGTTGGGGGGCATCCTCCAGAAGTGGTCATAAATTGGGGTGGCAGGGTAGCCTAGTGGTTAGAGCGTTGGACTAGTAACCGAAAGGTTGAAAGTTTGAATCCCGAGCTGACAAGGGTACAAATCTGTTGTTCTGCCCCTGAACAGGCAGTTAACCCACTGTCGTCATTGATAATGAGACTTTGTTCTTAACTGACTTTCCTAGTTAAATAAAGGTAAAAAAAATAAAAAATAAAATAAGCAGCCCTCACCCTCCGATCCAAAAGGACCCAGACGTGCTCAATGGGATTGAGATCCGGGCACTTTGCTGTGCATGGCAGAACACTGACATTCCTGTCTTGCAGGAAATCACGCACAGAGCGAGCAGTATGGGTCATGTCAGCATGAGCCTGCAGAAAGGGTACCACATGAGGGAGAAGGATGTCTTCCTATAGCGCACAGCGTTGAGGTTGCCTACAATGACAACAAGCGCAGTCCGATGCTGCTGTGACACACCGCCCCAGACAATGATGGACCCTCCACCTCGAACACGCTCCAGAGTACAGGCCTCGGTGTAACGCTCATTCCTTCGACAATAAACACGAATCTGACCATCACCCCGGGGAGACAAACTAATGACTCCTCAGTGAAGAGCACTTTGACAGTCCTGTCTGGTCCAGCGACGGTGGGTTTGTGCCCAAAGGCAACATTGTTGCTGGTAAAGGTCGGGTGAGGACCTGCCATACAACAAGCCTACACGCCTGAAGGTCCAGCCTCTCTCAGCCCATTGCGGACAGTTTGAGCACTGATGGAGGGATTGTGCGTTCCTGATGTAACTCGGGCAGTTGTTGCCATCCTGTACCTGTCCACGCAGGTGAGATGTACCCGATCCTGTGCAGGTGTTTTACACATGAGTCTGCCGCTGCGAGGACAATCAGCTGTCCGTCTTGTCTCCCTGTAGCGCTGTCTTAGGTGTCTCACAGTATGGACGTTGACATTTGTGCCCGGCCACATCTGCAGTCCTCATGCCTCCTTGCAGCATGCCCTAGAGCACGTTCACGCAGGTGGGCAGGGACCCTGGGGATCTTTCATTGTGTTTTGTTAGAGTCTGTAGAAAGGCCTCTTTTGTGTCCTAAGTCTCATAACTGTGACCTTAAATTCCCTATCGTTTGTAAGCTGTTAGTGTCTTAACAACCATTCCACATGTGTTTATCATTAATGGTTTATGGTTAATTGAAAGTGTTTAAAATGAAGATCTGAATAATTCGGATTTTTACAAATTATCTTTGAAAGACAGGGTCCTGAAAAAGGGCCATTTTCTTTGCGTTTATGTTTATAGAAGGGGGTGAGGCCTACCAGCCTCCTAGGTTTGTATTGCCAGTCAATGTAGCCAGAGGAGGGACGAGCATGCTGTCCTCCGGCTACCATGGTGCTAGCTCAGACAGTGCTGTTGAAGTTACTGTTGACCTACATGGCAAAACAGTGTATTTTAACCAATTATTTGGTGACATATGAACATAGTTTTATCTAAAAAGGATACATTAATTAATGTTTATGTTTCACTATCTGTTTTATTTGCATTTAATGTTTCACTACTTTATTCCCTTTCCTCCTCTGGGGAGCCTCCGCTGGTAAAATCCTATACTCTCCACTGTAGCATCCTTCGATCGTGTAGTACTTTAGAATTTTGAAGAATAAAAAAAATAGTAGTATACTGTACAGTCATGACCAAAAGTTGAGAATGACACGAATATTAATTTTCACAGTCTGCTGCCTCAGTTTGTATGATGGCAATTTGCATATACTCCAGAATGTAATGAAGATGGTGATCAGATTAATTGCATTTAATTGCAAAGTCCCCCTTTGCCATGCAAAGGAAATGAATCCCCCCCCAAAAAATTCCACTGCATTTCAGCCCTGCCACAAAAGGACCAGCTGACATCATGTCAGTGTTGACGAGGACAAGGCTGGAGATCACTCTGCCATGCTGATTGAGTTCGAATAACAATCTGGAAGCCTCAAAAGGAGGGTGGTGCTTGGAATCATTGTTCTTGCTCTGTCAACCATAATTACCTACAAGGAAACACGTGCCGTCATCATTGCCTTGCACAGAAAGGGCTTCACAGGCAAGGATATTGCTGCCAGTAAGATTGCACCTAAATCAACCATTTATCGGCTCATCAAGAACTTCAAGGAGAGTGGTTCAATTGTTGTGAAGAAGGATTCAAGGTGGCCAAGAAAGTCCAACAAGCACCAGGACCATCTCCCCTAAAGTTGATTCAGCCGCTGGATCGTGGCACCACCATTACAGAGCTTGCTCAGGAATGGCAGCAGGCATCTGCACGCACAGTGAGGCGAAGACTTTGAGGATGGCCTGGTGTCAAGAAGGGCAGCAAAGAAGCCACTTCTCTTCAGGAAAAACATCAGGGACAGATTGATATTCTGCAAAAGGTACAGGGATTGGACTGCTGAGGACTGGGGTAAAGTCGCTTTCTCTGATGACTCCCCTTTCCGATTGTTTGGGCATCCGGAAAAAAGCTTGTCCAGAGAAGACAAGGTGAGCGGTACCATCAGTCCTGTATTATGCCAACATTAAAGCATCCTGAGACCATTCATGTGTGGCATTGCTTCTCAACCAAGGGAATGGGCTCACTCACGTTTTGCCTAAGAACACAGCCATGAATAAAGAATGGTAACACATCCGCTGAGAGCAACTTCTCCCATCCTTCCAGGAACAGTTTAGTGACAAGCAATGCCTTTTCCAGCATGATGGAGCATGATGGAGCACCCTGCCAGTGATAACTAAGTGGCTCAGGAACAAAACATCAATATTTTGGGTCCATGGCCAGGAAACTCCCCAGACCTTAATCCCAATGAGAATTTGTCAGGATGTGGCCCAGAAGTTAATTGACAGCATGCCAGCGCGGATTGCAGAGGTCTTGAAAAGAAGGGTCAACACTGCAAATATTGACCCTTTGCATCAACTTCATGTAACTGTCAATAAAAGCCGTTGACACCTATGAAATGCTTGTAATTATACTTCAGTATTCCATAGTAACGAATGACAAAAAAATTTCTAAAGACACTGAAGCATTAAACTTTGTGTAAATTAATATTTGTGTCATTCTCAACTTTTGGCCACGACTGTAGTATCCCTTGATCATGTAGTGCTTAATTTGAAATGTTGTAGTATACTGTGCAGAATATACTGCACACTGTAGTATCCCTCGATCACGTAGTGTTTACTTTAGAATGTTAAGATTGATTGGACTGCCAGCCATCTTTACTGCTAGTCGATACAGTTTACATTTAAATACCCTTTGTCGTAGGGGAGCTCACGCTGGGATTTTGTCTTCGGTACCACTTCAATCTTGTAATGCTTACTATACTGTACAAAACATTAGGAACAACTGCTCTTTCTGTATTAGCGATTGTCTTTCTTTGGTCATAGGAGTAACATGAATTTGGCTGAGGAAAAATAATGCAGTGCGACTTAAGGTTCACCATCAGCTAAAGGGAGGCAGAGAGGAGGGACAGTGAGTCAGGTGAGAGGCAGCTTCACCGCTGCTCCCTCCCCTCAGAATGACCATCAGATGCAGACCATCAGTCCAGTAAAAACAACAAAAGAAATTCAGTACAAGTCAAACGTTTTCTATATTGTAGAATAGTGAACACATCAAAATGATGAAATAACACACATGGAATGTAGTAGTAACCAATAACCATGTAGTAACCAATAAAAAGTGTTACACCAATCAAAATATATTTTTATATTTTAGACTTTTCGAAGTAGCCACCCTTTGCCTTGATGATAGCTTTGCACACTCTCTGCATTCTCTCAACCTGCTTCTTGAGGAAGGCTTTTCTAAGTCTTGAAGGAGTTCCCACATATGCTGAGCACTTGTTTGCAGCTTTTCCTTCACTCTGCGGTCCAACACATCCCAAACCATCTTAATTGGGTTGAGGTCAGGTGATTGTGGAGGCCAGGTCATCTGATGCAGCACTCCATCACTCTCCTTAGTCAAATAGCCCTTACATAGCCTGAAGGTGTGTGTTGGGTTATTGTCCTGTTGAAAAACAAATGATAGTGGGACTAAGCGCAAACGAGATGGGATGGCGTATCACTGCAGAATGCTCTGGAGGCTATGCTGGTTAAGTGTGCCTTGAATTCTAAATAAAATCACTGACCGTGTCACCAGCAAAGCACCCCCACACCTCCTCAATGCTTCACGGTAGGAACCACACATGCAGATATCATCCGTTCACTTACGCCAGCACAGCCCAATGCGGGCTATTCCACCTCGCCGCACTGGCCTGGCTACTGGGAGCATTCAACCAGGTAAGGTTGGGCAGGCTCGGTGCTCAAGAGCTCCAGTGCGCCTGCACGGTCCGGTCTATCCGGTGCTACCTTCACGCACCAGGATCGCCTCCCATGGGAAAAGGTGGAAGCAAATAGGAGAGCAGAGGCAGCCGGAGAGAGGAGCCAGCGATACAAGGGAACACGGTTGGCAAGGAAGCCCGAGAGGCAGCCCCAAAATGTATTGGGGGTGTCACATGGGAAGTGTGGCTAAGTTAGGTAGGAGACCTGAGCCAACTCCCCGTGCTTACCGGAGAGCGAGAGGGAGTGGGCAGGCACCGTGTTATGAGGTGGAGCGCACGGTGTCCCCAGTGCGTGTGCATAGCCCGGTGCGGTACATTCCAGCTCCTCGTATCGGCCGGGCTAGAGTGGGTATCGTGCCAGGTGCCATGAAGCCAGCTCTAAGCATCTGGTCTCCAGTGCGTCTCCTGGGGCCGGCGTACATGGCACCAGCCTTACGCATGATGTTCCCGGTTCGCCAGCACAGCCCAGTGTGGGCGATTCCTCCTCGCCGCACTGGCCTGGCTACGGGAGCATTCAACCAGGTAAGGTTGGGCAGGCTCGGTGCTCAAGAGCTTCAGTGCGCCTGCACGGTCCGGTCTATCCGGTGCCACCTCCACTGCACCAGCCCTCCGGTGGCAGCACCCAGCACCAGGCTGTCTCTCCGTCTTCTCCCTATAGGTGCTCCCACCTGTCCTGAGCCGCCACAGTCTCCCGTCTGTCCGGAGCCGCCAGAGCCGCCAGTCAGCCAGGAGCCGCCAGAGCTGCCAGTCAGACAGGAGCAGCCAGTCAGCCAGGAGCCGCCAGAGCCGCCAGTCAGCCAGGAGACGCCAGAGCCGCCGGCAGCCAGGAGCCGCCAGAGCCACCAGCCAGCCAGGAGCCTCCAGAGCCGTCAGCCAGCCAGGAGCCGCCAGAGCCGTCAGTCAGCCAGGAGCCGCCAGGGCCGTCAGTCAGCCAGGAGCCGCCAGAGCCGTCAGTCAGCCAGGCGATGCCAGAATCGCCATTCACTCTGGAGCTGCCGGAGTCTCCCGTCCATTCGGGACCCATGGCTAGGGTCCCCAGTCGGAGGGTCGGCGTGAGGGTCGCCGCTCGTAGAGGCCACGGGGGCAGTTTGAGGAGGCGGACAAAAACTATGGTGAACTGAGGTCCACGTCCCGCGCCAGAGCCGCCACCGCGGACAGACGCCACCCAGACCCTCCCTATAGGCATGTTGGTTTTGAGTTCGGCCTAGTATGGTTTTCAATCAGAGGCAGTTGTCGTTAGTTGTCTCTGATTGAGAATCATACTTAGGGACCTGGGTTTCACTTTTGGTTTGTGGGTGTTTGTTTTACCACACAGTACTGTTTCGGTTTTCATTTTGTTCACATCGTTTATTGTTTTGTATTTCAGTGTTCAGTTTGTTTCAATTAAAAATCGTCATGAACACTTACGGCGCTGCGCTTTGATCCGATCCTTATTCCACCGACGACGGCCATTACAGTTACAATTTAATAATGAGGGAAACACGTAAAACCAGAATTGACAGGTTTGTGACGAGACCTGTAGAGTTGGTCACAGTTCTGAACAATGCAACGGACTAAACGTTAGACAGGTTCTAGGCCCATTACAGGAAACAGTACAAAGGCAGATATAAAGAATGAGCAGTCTATTAAAGCTTAGAGGATTAGGTTTGCTTGTTTGACACACGTTAACAAGAGTACACCAAAATGACTTCTTAGATCTGTCCACTAGCGTTCTGAGACTCAGCTGACAGAGTTCACAAGATGACCATAAACAGTAACAAACAAAACCATAGTTCTTTATTTATTTATTGTTTTTTTCTCCCCTTTTTCAATCTCGTCTCATCACTGCAACTCCCCAACAGGCTTGGGTGGCGAAGGTCGAGTCATGCATCCTCCGAAAAATTACCCGCCAAACCGCTCTTCTTAACACCCGCCCGCTTAACCTCTTGAATCTATAGGGGCGCTATTTCATTATTGGATAAAAAAAATGTGCCCGTTTTAAGCACAATATTTTGTCACAAAAAAGATGCTCGACTATGCATATAATTGACAGATTTGGAAAGAAAACACTCTGACGTTTCCAAAACTGCAAATATATTATCTGTGAGTGCCCCAGAACTGATGCTACAGGCGAAACCAAGATGAAACTTCAAACAGGAAATGAGCAAAAGTTTTGAAGCTCTGTTTTCCAATGTCTCCTTATATGGCTGTGAATGCGACAGGAATTAGCCCACAATTTCTGCCGTTTCCCCAAGGTGTCTGCAGCATTGTGACGTATTTGTAGGCATTTCATTGGAAGATTGACCATAAGAGACTACATTTGCCAGGTGTCCGCCCGGTGTCCTCCGTCGAAATTGGTGCGTCATCTTCAGCTGCAAGTATTTTTCCATGGGATTCAGAGGAGAAAGTAGACTTCCACGAACGATATATCAATGAAGACATATGTGAAAAACACCTTGAGGATTGATTCTAAACAGCGTTTGCCGTGTTTCAGTCGATATTATGGAGTTAATTTTGAAAAAAGTTTGCCGTATTGATGACTGAATTTTCGTTTTTTTTGGCACCCAAACGTGATGTACAAAACGGAGCGATTTCTCCTACACAAAGAATCTTTCAGGAAAAACGGAACATTTGCTATGTAACTGAGAGTCTCCTCATTGAAAACATCCGAAGTTCTTCAAAGGTAAATGATTTTATTTGAATGCTTTTCTGGTTTTTGTGCAAATGTTGCCTGCTAAATGCTACGCTAAATGCTACGCTAGCTATCAATACTCTTACACAAATGCTTGTTTTGCTATGGTTGAAAAGCATATTTTGAAAATTTGAGATGACAGTGTTGTTAAGAAAGGCTAAGCTTGAGAGATAGCATATTTATTTCATTTCATTTGCGATTTTCATAAATAGATTAACGTTACATTATGCTAATGAGCTTGAGGCTGCAACTGGATACAGGTTTTCATAGCCAAGCGTGAACAAAACGGAGCGATTTGGTGACTTGAATATATTTAGTATAGTTCATTTAAAAAAATATCTTTAATGTTTCACTGTTTTTATGAAATATCACTGATGGCCCTCCACTTCCTCTAAGGATCTTACACTGACTGACTTGTCTTATTAGAGGAGCTGCCAATAAACTAAACTGCTCAACCTCAAACCAGCAAAGTATCCCCAAACAAACCTACTGAAAAGAAAAGGACGTTACTGCAGTTGCTTTACATAATGAACATCTCGAATATTAATAAATATTAATAAATATGATTAATATTAATAAACATTAATAAACTGATGGTCAAACTGTCTCGACTTCCGCCGAGGTTGGCTCTCCTGCCCGTTCAGGCGGTGCTCGGCGGTCGTCGTCACCGTCCTACTAGCCACTACCGATCCCTTTTCGTGTATCTGTTGGTTTTGTCTGATTGGTTTCACCTGTGTGTTGTTTAGTTAATTAGTGTCTGTATTTAATGTAGGTTGTCCCGCCCTTGTTTTGTGCGGGATTGTTTATTTTGTCATTCATTTTGTCTGTCGGTGCTATTGTGTTTCTTATTCTCCGGTTAGTCTGTTATCCTGTGTTGGATAATTTCACCCTGTGTGTATTTGGGTTGACCGTGTTTATTTTGTTCACTGGAGAATAACACTTTATATCGCTATCTGCTCTCTGCGCCTGATTCCACCCACCTTGATTAGACGTGACAGAATCCTGCACCCCCATGGAATCAGCAGGAGCAGCAGGGTCTCCTCTCCCATCGATGGAAGAGAGGGTCCTCCATCATACCAGTGAGCTTCACCGGATTGGTTCTGCTATGGACCAAATGATGGAGAGAATGGATCGATGGGAGAGGAGTCTCCTCCCCACCTCATCTCTAGCAACCCCTTCTCCAGCACCTCCTGTTTCTGCGACCACATCTGGCTCTGGGGCTCTTCGGCTGACACTCCCACGGGAGTTTGACGGATCGTCGGCTGGGTGCCAGGGTTTCCTCCTTCAGCTGGAACTATACCTGGCTACCGTGCGTCCTGCTCCCTCTGGAGAGGAGAGCGTGTGCGCCCTCGTCTCCGGCTTGACTGGGCGAGCCCTCCGAGTGGGTCAACGCAGAA
>NW_027011537.1:0-23572 GCF_036934945.1 Oncorhynchus masou masou | reverse complement strand
TAAAGGTGTTCTCAACTGGCCTACCTGGTTAAATAAAGGTGTTCTCAACTGGCCTACCTGGTTAAATAAAGGTGTTCTCAACTGGCCTACCTGGTTAAATAAAGGTGTTCTCAACTGGCCTACCTGGTTAAATAAAGGTGTTCTCAACTGGCCTACCTGGTTAAATAAAGGTGTTCTCAACTGGCCTACCTGGTTAAATAAAGGTGTTCTCAACTGGCCTACCTGGTTAAATAAAGGTGTTCTCAACTGGCCTACCTGGTTAAATAAAGGTGTTCTCAACTGGTCTACCTGGTTAAATAAAGGTGTTCTCAACTGGCCCACCTGGTTAAATAAAGGTGTTCTCAACTGGCCTACCTGGTTAAATAAAGGTGTTCTCAACTGGCCTACCTGGTTAAATAAAGGTGTTCTCAACTAGCCTACCTGGTTAAATAAAGGTGTTCTCAACTGGCCTACCTGGTTAAATAAAGGTGTTCTCAACTGGCCTACCTGGTTAAATAAAGGTGTTCTCAACTGGCCTACCTGGTTAAATAAAGGTGTTCTCAACTGGCCTACCTGGTTAAATAAAGGTGAAATAAAAATAGACAAATAAAAAAACTCTAGTCTGCTCTTGTAAGTCGGTCTGGATAAAAGCATCTGCTGATATGACTATAATGTAGTCTGGCTTTTGGTATCCTGTGTACTCTTCTGTCAGCAGGAGACCTTGTCTGCATTCTATAGAACCTGCACTGTGATGCCAGCGTTTTTGACGCTATAGACTGGCCACGAGAGCCCAACAGAAGGTTTATACCATATGCACAGTAACATGAGAGTTTGACACCGGCCGGTTAGATGATCGTCGCCTCCATCAGTCTATGACTAGCATAGCAACAACTTTAATGCCATGATGATACAGGTGGTAAGAGTCCTAAGAGTACTGGCCTCACTTTTCTTAAGCATCGGTCTGTCAGAGACAGATTTACAGACACATGATGACCTCTTATCACTCTACCCATACCCACTGTGTGTAACTCTTAAATATTGGACCAATCATCTATGTAGAGGCCATTTTGAGGGGACGATCCTGCCGAGTCTAATTCAATAAAGCTCTGTCAGAGACTTTGTCTCAAGCCCCCCCACCCCACCCCACCATAGTTTGTTGGAGAGATGTTATAGTCCTAGAATTGCCACTCTTTTAACCTGGACGGTAACCTACATACTTACATTGAGGTGACTTTCCCCACTCAAGGGCTACCGTGTGGAATATTTTCAAAATAAAGGAGAGCAGCCATTCAGCTCTTGGCATGCAGAACCTTATTATATGAATCTTGTTTTCTACTTGGACGCCGCTGCAAAACAATATGTAGAAGTAAAGATGTCCATTTAATTAAAATAAAATGTGTGATTAAAAAAATAATAATAAAGGATCTTTATCCCAAATGGTTCAAACGTGCAGTTTTACAGTTTTGGTCAAAAATAACATAACCTTACTTCCTCTTGAAGAAGTCCACTGGTTTAGGGCCACAGCCATCTGTTCTGAATCGACCGTTCCTGGGTCACAGTCAATGTGACTGTGATTCAGCAGTCACCCGCTTTCTGTGTACACATGACAGCCATCTCTATCAGGGTGTTGTCCGTGTGAGGCCACCGGCTTTTGGAAATGTGCTGACATGGCTGCAGAAAGGCTGTGGTCTGTTTTAAAAGTTTCTCCATGTACACAAGCATTAAATCAAAGGGCTTATGTGTGCCTGCTGAACTTGGAACATTTTGGTATAGTGTGGACTACTTGCATTGAGGGTACAGTCTGGGTTTCTCCTTAGTAGCATGCAGATAGTGGCCCAGCTATACGCAATATAAATAGGCTAGTTGTCTCTCCCCTGGAGTGAGCCTTAGAGCATTCCAGGTCTTGACCCCGTGTCCAGCACCCTACCTACTGTAAACGTGACCTCCAGGTGGGTGAGAGTCCGGACGGGACGAGGATGCAGTGGCGGGCGGGGCGTTGGATAGGCTAGGGCTGGGCCGCACCACTGCCACCGCGCAAACCTCGTCGAGGGCAGGGTTTATTTCTTTACATAAGACAATTGAAAAGGTGATACCTGCCTCTATACTAGGACCCTGCCTCTATACTAGGACTGGGAATTACCAGGGACCTCACCATACCATATTATCACCATACTGAGAGACCTCAGCATACCATATTATCACCATACTGAGAGACCTCAGCATACTGAGAGACCTCACCATACCATATTATCACCATAGTGAGGGATCTCACCATACCATATTATCACCATACTGAGAGACCTCACCATACCATATTATCACCATACTGAGAGACCTCACCATACCATATTATCACCATACTGAGAGACCTCACCATACAATATTGTCACCATACTGAGGGACCTCAACATACCATATTATCACCATACTGAGGGACCTCGCCATACAATATTATCACCATACCATAGTATCACCATACTGAGGGACCTCAACATACCATATTATCACCATACTGAGAGACCTCACCATACAATATTATCACCATACTGAGGGACCTCACCATACCATATTATCACCATACTGAGGGATCACCATACAATATTATCACCATACTGAGGGACCTCAACATACAATATTATCACCATACTGACGGACCTCACCATACCATATTATCACCATACTGAGGGACCTCACCATACAATATTATCACCATACCATAGTATCACCATACTGAGAGACCTCACCATACAATATTATCACCATACTGAGGGATCTCACCATACCATATTATTACCATCCTGAGGGACTTTACTATATTTAGGTGCGGATAAGTATTGCGATTCGATGCTGAGATTTTATTGTGATTTGATGTTCCAAGCATAATGCTCACAATATGTCTGCTACAGAGGGACGAGAGAGAGCCATGATGACTCGTTTTAATCATTCATAGAAACGTGCTTAAAACCAATCGCAATATTGTCAAAACGATGCGATACAATATGTCACTGTATTATTCAGGTTTTAAGAAGCCTTGCGGCAGCAGGGACTTGGTTAGTGTGTCAGTCGTGGAGGTACGAAGGATTGGCTCAGCCATCAGAAAGCCTGTAAGACTCAGCCATGCAGTCGTCAGGTGAAAGCCTGTAAGACTCAGCCATGCCATCAGGTGAAAGCTTGTAAGACTCAGCCATGCAGTCGTCATCAGAAAGCCTGTAAGACTCAGCCATGCAGTCGTCATCAGAAAGCCTGTAAGACTCAGCCATGCCATCAGGTGAAAGCCTGTAAGACTCAACCATGCAGTCGTCATCAGAAAGCCTGTAAGACTCAGCCATGCCGTCGTCATCAGAAAGCCTGTAAGACTCAACCATGCAGTCGTCATCAGAAAGCCTGTAAGACTCAGCCATGCAGTCGTCATCAGAAAGCCTGTAAGACTCAGCCATGCAGTCGTCAGGTGAAAGCCTGTAAGACTCAGCCATGCAGTCGTCAGGTGAAAGCCTGTAAGACTCAGCCATGCAGTCGTCAGGTGAAAGCCTGTAAGACTCAACCATGCAGTCGTCATCAGAAAGCCTGTAAGACTCAGCCATGCAGTCGTCATCAGAAAGCCTGTAAGACTCAGCCATGCAGTCGTCATCAGAAAGCCTGTAAGACTCAGCCATGCAGTCGTCATCAGAAAGCCTGTAAGACTCAGCCATGCAGTTCGTCATCAGAAAGCCTGTAAGACTCAGCCATGCAGTCGTCATCAGAAAGCCTGTAAGACTCAGCCATGCAGTCGTCATCAGAAAGCCTGTAAGACTCAGCCATGCAGTCGTCAGGTGAAAGCCTGTAAGACTCAGCCATGCAGTCGTCAGGTGAAAGCCTGTAAGACTCAGCCATGCAGTCGGCAGGTGAAAGCCTGTAAGACTCAGCCATGCAGTCGTCATCAGAAAGCCTGTAAGACTCAGCCATGCAGTCGTCAGGTGAAAGCCTGTAAGACTCAGCCATGCAGTCGTCATCAGAAAGCCTGTAAGACTCAGCCAAGCAGTCGTCATCAGAAAGCCTGTAAGACTCAGCCAAGCAGTCGTCATCAGAAAGCCTGTAAGACTCAGCCATGCAGTCGTCATCAGAAAGCCTGTAAGACTCAGCCATGCAGTCGTCAGGTGAAAGCCTGTAAGACTCAGCCATGCAGTCGTAGGTGAAAGCCTGTAAGACTCAGCCATGCAGTCGTCAGGTGAAAGCCTGTAAGACTCAGCCATGCAGTCGTCAGGTGAAACTCTCCTCAGTTAGGTTCTCTATAGCACCAAAACTATTTATTCTGAACTTGAATGATTAGATGCCGCCCGCTAAGATGTTGTAAATGCAAAAGATTACATCTGCTCTCCACATTCCTTATGGGCTTTCATTGGATGCTGTGACTGAGTAGGAGTGTTTAGTGTCCAAGTCACTGACCTTGTCACTGAGTCACAGCTGTCAGACTGACTTCAGACAATAACAAACGCCTTTGTTAGCCACATCCTCAAGAGTATGATTTACACAACCATCTGAAAACCAGCCTTTTACTGACTTCTTCCCATAGAAACCCAACCTAGAAAATTCCACCCTCCAATATTTAGCCTAACTAAAGTCCTCTGTGGACAAGCCGAAGAGGTTAGTTTTTTAAAATCCTCCAGTCTTTATATTTTTCAAAGGGAAGTGTTTTCAAAAGTAATGGTGGACCCAGCTGTATGTAGTACATCTGTGCTGGACAGAGCCTCAGCCCAGTCCTGGCTAAATTCCCAATCTGGCCTTCATACCATCATGGCCACTTAATCATCCCTAGTTTACAATTGGCTTATTCACCCCCCACCCTCCTCTCCCCTGTAACTATTCCCCAGGTCATTGCTGTAAATGAGAATGTGTTCTCAGTCAACTTACCTGGTAAAATAAATACAAAATAAAAAGTCTAGGGCCGTGACGGTAAAGAATCTAGGGCCGTGACGGTAATGAATCGAGGGCCGTGACGGTAATGAATCTAGGGCCGTGACGGTAATAAGTCTAGGGCCGTGACGGTAATGAATCTAGGGCCGTGACGGTAATGAGTCTAGGGCCGTGACGGTAATGAGTCTAGGGCCGTGACGGTAATGAGTCTAGGGCCGTGACGGTAATGAGTCTAGGGCCGTGACGGTAATGAGTCTAGGGCCGTGACGGTAATGAGTCTAGGGCCGTGACGGTGATAATGAATCTAGGGCCGTGACGGTGATAATGAGACTAGGGCCGTGACGGTAATGAATCTAGGGTCGTGAAGGTAATGAACCTAGGGCCGTGACGGTGATAATGAGTCTAGGGCCGTGACGGTGATAATGAGTCTAGGGCCGTGACGGTGATAATGAGTCTAGGGCCGTGACGGTAATGAATCTAGGGCCGTGACGGTGATACTGAGTCTAGGGCCGTGACGGTAATGAATCTAGGGCCGTGACGGTGATACTGAGTCTAGGGCCGTGACGGTAATGAATCTAGGGCCGTGACGGTAATGAATCTAGGGCCGTGACGGTGATAATGAATCTAGGGCCGTGACGGTGATAATGAGTCTAGGGCCGTGACGGTGATAATGAATCTAGGGCCGTGACGGTGATAATGAGTCTAGGGCCGTGACGGTGATAATGAGTCTAGGGCCGTGACGGTGATAATGAGTCTAGGTCATGACGGTGATAATGAATCTAGGGCCGTGACGGTGATAATGAATCTAGGGCCGTGACGGTGATAATGAGTCTAGGGCCGTGACGGTAATAATGAATCTAGGGCCGTGACGGTAATAATGAATCTAGGGCCGTGACGGTGATAATGAGTCTAGGGCCGTGACGGTGATAATGAGTCTAGGGCCGTGACGGTGATAATGAGTCTAGGGCCGTGACGGTGATAATGAATCTAGGGCCGTGACGGTGATAATGAGTCTTGGGCCGTGACGGTGATAATGAGTCTAGGGCCGTGACGGTGATAATGAGTCTAGGGCCGTGACGGTGAAAATGAGTCTAGGGCCATGACGGTGATAATGAGTCTAGGGCCGTGACGGTGATAATGAATCTAGGGCCGTGACGGTGATAATGAGTCTAGGGCCGTGACGGTGATAATGAGTCTAGGGCCGTGACGGTGATAATGAGTCGAGGGCCGTGACGGTGATAATGAGTCTAGGGCCGTGACGGTGATAATGAATCTAGGGCCGTGAGGGTGATAATGAGTCTAGGGCCGTGAGGGTGATAATGAGTCTAGGGCCGTGAGGGTGATAATGAGTCTAGGGCCGTGAGGGTAATGAGTCTAGGGCCGTGAGGGTAATGAGTCTAGTGCCGCGAGGGTAATGAGTCCAGGGCCGCGACGGTAATGAGTCCAGGGCCGCGACGGGAATGAGTCTAGGGCCGTGACGGTAATGAATCTAGGGCCGTGACGGTAATGAGTCTAGGGCCGTGAGGGTAATGAGTCTAGGGTCGTGAGGGTAATGAGTCTAGG
Source organism: Oncorhynchus masou masou (assembly GCF_036934945.1). Lineage (NCBI taxonomy): Eukaryota > Metazoa > Chordata > Actinopteri > Salmoniformes > Salmonidae > Oncorhynchus > Oncorhynchus masou. The sequence continues at coordinate 17,140 of NW_027011537.1, read as the reverse complement.
GCCGTGAGGGTAATGAGTCTAGGGCCGTGAGGGTAATGAGTCTAGGGCCGTGACGGGAATGAGTCTAGGGCTGTGACGGTAATGACATTTTGTCAGGCAAATAACTGCCGGATTCATGGTAATCGACAGTTAATTAACATAAACACATTTAGCATCTCCTGGCCTGCACGCATGCCACTGATTTATTATTTTACCTTTATTTAATTAGGCAAGTCAGTTAAGAACACATTTTTATTTTCAATGACGGCAGGGTAGCCTAGTGGTTAGAGTGTTGGACTAGTAACCGGAAGGTTGCAAGTTCAAACCCCCGAGCTGACAAGGTACAAATCTGTCGTTCTGCCCCTGAACACTGCGCCGACAGAGATGGCAGCCTCGCTTCGCGTTCCTAGGAAACTATGCAGTTTTTTGTTTTTTTACGTGTTATTTCTTACATTAGTACCTCAGGTCATCTTAGGTTTCATTACATACAGCAGAGAAGAACTACTGTATATAAGATCAGCGTCAACTCACCATCAGTACGACCAAGAATATGTTTTTCGCGACGCGGATCCTGTGTTCTGCCTTACAAACAGGACAACGGAATGGATCGCATGCAGCGACCCCAAAACGACTCCGAAAAGAGGGAAACGTAGCGGTCTTCTGGTTAGACTACGGAGACGGGCACATCGGGCCCCACTTCCTAGCATTCTTCTTGCCAACGTCCAGTCTCTTGACAACAAGGTTGATGAAATCCGAGCAAGGGTAGCATTCCAGAGGGACATCAGAGACTGTAACGTTCTGTGCTTCACGGAAACATGGCTCACTGGAGAGACGCTATCCGATGCGGTGCAGCCAGCGGGTTTCTCCACGCATTGCGCCGACAGAAACAAACACCTTTCTGGTAAGAAGAGGGGTGGGGGTGTATGCCTTATGGCTAACGAGGCATGGTGCGATGAAAGAAACATACAGGAACTCAAATCCTTCTGTTCACCTGATTTAGAATTCCTCACAATCAAATGTAGACCGCATTACCTACCAAGAGAATTCTCTTCGATTATAATCACAGCCGTATATATCCCCCCCCAAGCAGACACATCGATGGCTCTGAACGAACTTTATTTAACTCTTTGCAAACTGGAAACCATTTATCCGGAGGCTGCATTCATCGTTGTTGGGGATTTTAACAAGGCTAATCTGAAAACAAGACTCCCTAAATTTTATCAGCATATCGATTGCGCAACCAGGGGCGGAAAACCTTGGATCACTGTTACTCTAACTTCCGCGACGCATATAAGGCCCTGCCCCGCCCCTTTCGGAAAAGCTGACCACAACTCCATTTTGCTGATACCTGCCTACAGACAAAAGCTAAAAAAGAAGCTCCCACGCTGAGGTCTGTCCAACGCTGGTCCGACCAAGCTGACTCCACACTCCAAGACTGCTTCCATCACGTGGACTGGGACATGTTTCGTATTGCATCAAATAACAACATTGACGAATACGCTGATTTTGTGTGCGAGTTCATTAGAACGTGCGTTGAAGATGTCGTTCCCATAGCAACGATTAAAACATTCCCTAACCAGAAACCTTGGATTGATGGCAGCATTCGTGTGAAACTGAAAGCGCGAACCACTGCTTTCAATCAGGGCAAGGTGTCTGGTAACATGACTGAATACAAACAATGCAGCTATTCCCTCCGTAAGGCTATCAAACAAGCTAAGCGTCAGTACAGAGACAAAGTAGAATCCCAATTCAACGGCTCAGACACAAGAGGCATGTGGCAGGGTCTACAGTCAATCACGGACTACAGGAAGAAATCCAGCCCAGTCACGGACCAGGATGTCTTGCTCCCAGGCAGACTAAATAACTTTTTTGCCCGCTTTGAGGACAATACAGTGCCACTGACACTGCCTGCAACGGAAAAATGCGGTCTCTCCTTCACTGCAGCCGAGGTGAGTAAAACATTTAAACGTGTTAACCCTCGCAAGGCTGCAGGCCCAGACGGCATCCCCAGCCGCGCCCTCAGAGCATGCGCAGACCAGCTGGCTGGTGTGTTTACGGACATATTCAATCAATCCCTATACCAGTCTGCTGTTCCCACATGCTTCAAGAGGGCCACCATCGTTCCTGTTCCCAAGAAAGCTAAGGTAACTGAGCTAAACGACTACCGCCCGTAGCACTCACTTCCGTCATCATGAAGTGCTTTGAGAGACTAGTCAAGGACCATATCACCTCCACCCTACCTGACTCCCTAGACCCACTCCAATTTGCTTACCGCTCAAATAGGTCCACAGACGATGCAATCTCAACCACACTGCACACTGCCCTAACCCATCTGGACAAGAGGAATACCTATGTGAGAATGCTGTTCATCGACTACAGCTCGGCATTCAACACCATAGTACCCTCCAAGCTCGTCATCAAGCTCGAGACCCTGGGTCTCGACCCCGCCCTGTGCAACTGGGTACTGGACTTCCTGACGGGCTGCCCCCAGGTGGTGAGGGTAGGTAACAACATCTCCTCCCCGCTGATCCTCAACACTGGGGCCCCACAAGGGTGCGTTCTGAGCCCTCTCCTGTACTCCCTGTTCACCCACGACTGCGTGGCCACGCACGCCTCCAACTCAATCATCAAGTTTGCGGACGACACAACAGTGGTAGGCTTGATTACCAACAACGACGAGACGGCCTACAGGGAGGAGGTGAGGGCCCTCGGAGTGTGGTTTCGGGTGGTGTAGCGGGGTGAACAGGCAGTGGCTCGGGTGGTTGTTGTCCTTGATGATCTTTATGGCCTTCCTGTAACATTGGGTGGTGTAGGTGTCCTGGATGGCAGGTTGTGTGCCCCCGGTGATACGTTGTGCAGACCTCACTACCCTCTGGAGAGCCTTACGGTTGTGGGCGGAGCAGTTGCCGTACCAGGCGGTGATACAGCCGCCAGGATGCTCTCGATTGTGCATCTGTAGAAGTTTGTGAGTGCTTTTTGTGACCGAATTTCTTCAGCCTCCTGAGGTTGAAGAGGCGCTGCTGCGCCTTCTTCACGATGCTGTCTGTGTGGGTGGACCAATTCAGTTTGTCTGTGATGTGTATGCCGAGGAACTTAAAATGTACTACCCTCTCCACTACTGTTCCATCGATGTGGATAGGGGGTTGTTCCCTCTGCTGTTTCCTGAAGTCCACAATCATCTCCTTAGTTTTGTTGACGTTGAGTGTGAGGTTATTTTCCTGACACCACACTCTGAGGGCCCTCACCTCCTCCCTGTAGGCCGTCTCGTCGTTGTTGGTAATCAAGCCTACCACTGTTGTGTCGTCCGCAAACTTGATGATTGAGTTGGAGGTGTTCGTGGCCACGCAGTCGTGAGTGAACAGGGAGTACAGGAGAGGGCTCAGAACGCACCCTTGTGGGGCCCCAGTGTTGAGGATCAGCGGGGTGGAGATGTTGTTGTCTACCCTCACCACCTGGGGGCGGCCGGTCAGGAAGTCTAGTACCCAGTTGCACAGGGCGGGGTCGAGACCCAGGGTCTCGAGCTTGATGACGAGCTTGGAGGGTACTATGGTGTTAAATGCCGAGCTGTAGTCGATGAACAGCATTCTCACATAGGTATTCCTCTTGTCCAGATGGGTTAGGGCAGTGTGCAGTGTGGTTGAGATTGCATCGTCTGTGGACCTATTTGAGCGGTAAGCAAATTGGAGTGGGTCTAGGGTGTCAGGTAGGATGGAGGTGATATGGTCCTTGACTAGTCTCTCAAACCACTTCATGATGACGGAAGTGAGTGCTACGGGGCGGTAGTCGTTTAGTTCAGTTACCTTAGCTTTCTTGGGAACAGGAACAATGGTGGCCCTCTTGAAGCATGTGGGAACAGCAGACTGGTATAGGGATTGATTGAATATGTCCGTAAACACACCAGCCAGCTGGTCTGCGCATGCTCTGAGGACGCGGCTGGGGATGCCGTCTGGGCCTGCAGCCTTGCGAGGGTTAACACGTTTAAATGTTTTACTCACCTCGGCTGCAGTGAAGGAGAGTCCGCATGTTTTCGTTGCAGGCCGTCAGTGGCACTGTATTGTCCTCAAAGCGGGCAAAAAAGTTATTTAGTCTGCCTGGGAGCAAGACATCCTGGTCCGTGACTGGGCTGGTTTTCGTTTTGTAATCCGTGATTGATTGTAGACCCTGCCACATACCTCTTGTGTCTGAGCCGTTGAATTGAGATTCTACTTTGTCTCTATACTGACGCTTAGCTTGTTTGATTGCCTTGCGGAGGGAATAGCTGCACTGTTTGTATTCGGTCATGTTTCCGGTCACCTTGCCCTGATTAAAAGCAGTGGTTCGCGCTTTCAGTTTCACGTGAATGCTGCCATCAATCCACGGTTTCTGGTTTGGGAATGTTTTAATCGTTGCTATGGGAACGACATCTTCCACGCACGTTCTAATGAACTCGCACACCGAATCAGCATAATCGTCAATGTTGTTGTCTGACGCAATACGAAACATATCCCAGTCCATGTGATGGAAGCAGTCTTGGAGTGTGGAATCAGCTTGGCCGGACCAGCGTTGGACAGACCTCAGCGTGGGAGCTTCTTCTTCTTTAGTTTCTGTCTGTAGGCAGGGATCAACAAAATGGAGTCGTGGTCAGCTTTTCCGAAAGGAGGGTGTGGCAGGGCGGAAGTTAGAATAACAATGATCCAAGGTTTTGCCAGCCCTGGTTGCACAATCGATATGCTGATACAATTTAGGGAGTCTTGTTTTCAGATTAGCCTTGTTAAAATCCCCAGCTACAATGAATGCAGCCTCAGGATGTATGGATTCCAGTTTGCAAAGAGTCAAATAAAGTTTGTTCAGAGCCATCCGATGTGTCTGCTTGGGGGCTGTGATTATAATCGAAGAGAATTCTCTTGGTAGATAATGCGGTCAACATTTGATTGTGAGGAATTCTAAATCAGGTGAACAGAAGGATTTGAGTTCCTGTATGTTTCTGTGATCACACCACGTCTCGTTAGCCATAAGGCATACGCCCCACCCCTCTTCTTACCAGAAAGATGTTTGTTTCTGTCGGCGCGATGCGTGGAGAAACCCGCTGGCTGCACCGACTCCGATAGCGTCTCTCCAGTGAGCCATGTTTCCGTGAAGCAAAGAACGTTAGTCTCTGATGTCCCTCTGGAATGCTACCCTTGCTCGGATTTCATCAACCTTGTTGTCAAGAGACTGGACATTAGCGAGAAGAATGCTAGGGAGTGGTGCACGATGTGCCCGTCTCCGGAGTCTGACCAGAAGACCGCCTCGTTTCCCTCTTTACGAAGTCGTTTTTGGGTCGCCGGCTGGGTTCCATTCCATTGTCCTGGTTGAAAGGCAGAACACAGGATCCGCTTCGCGAAAGTCATATTCTTGGTTGTACTGATGGTGAGTTGACACTGCTCTTATATTCAGTAGTTCTTCTCGACTGTATGTAATGAAACCTAAGATGACCTGGGGTACTAATGTAAGAAATAACACGTAAAAAAAAAAAACTGCATAGTTTCCTAGAACGCGAAGCGAGGCGGCCATCTCTGTCGGCGCCGGAAGTAAATCAAATACATTTTAGGTGTTCACCTTACGTGAAATGCTTACAAGCCCTTAACCATTAATGCTGAAAAATAAGTGTTAAGTAAAACATATATAATAAAAAAATAAAAGTAACAAATAATTAAACTGTAGCAGTAAAATAACAAGTGAGGCGATATACAGGGTCAAGAGTCAATGTGGAGGGGCACCGGTTAGTCAAGGTGATTGAGGTAAGATGTACATGTAGTTAGAGTTAGACTGAATATGCATCAATCGTAAACAGAGAGTAACAGCAGTGTAGAAGAGGGAGCCCTTTGATTAGCTGTTCAGGAGTCTTATGGCTTGGGGTTAGAAGCTGTTAAGAAGCCTCTTGGACCTTGACTTGCCACTCTGGTACCGCTTGCCGTGCGGTAGCAGAGAGAACAGTCTATGACTGGGGTGGCTGGAGTCTGACAGTTGACAGTAGCCAAGAGGGGGGCTGATGTGGGCGTGTCATCTTGGTGTGGGCGTGTCATCTTCATGCATTCCTTTCTCTCAGAGAGGACCCTCTATTCCCTATGGGTCCTGGTCAAAAGTAATGCACTACGTAGGGAATGGGGCACCATTTGGGACACAACACACTCGCTGTGTGTTCTTCACACCTGACCAGGCCCCTGCACCTGCATCATCCCAGTCCACATTCAAAGTGGGTCAGAGCCACAAAGCAGGCGGTTGTAACGGTGAGAAAGGGCCCAGCTCGGGTTCTGGTTCTGGGAACGGGGGGATGACTTCATCCTGTAGAAATGCCAAGGAGACAAAGGGATGTTCAGCTCCCAACGATAACAAGTGTGCCGGTTTCAGAATCACTGGAACACCCCTCTCTTTCTCTCTCTCATCCACGCCATCAGACACACACACACACACACACACACACACAGGAACACACACACAGCTCAAGTCTCTTCTCTCACTGAGATGAAAGGGTTCTGCGAGGGGAGAGAAAAGGTTTGTGTAAATACGCTGCTTGTACGTTGGTTCCTTTTGATTTGTAACGACATTCATCTCTAATGAGATGCACTGGGATCACTTCATTTAGTTTCACAAGACTTGAAATTCAAAACGTTCATTGCGGCTTTGTGTCGTTCTTGCGAGTTGGTAGAAAGACAGTATCGGCCTATTGGGTCAGCGAAACTAGGTCGTATAGTCAACTTGGCATTAACAAATGAAAGACTGCCTTCGGTTACCATAGTCACAGTTACCATGGTTACAGTTACCACAGTTAAAAACAGGCTTTTTATAATAACTTTGATGGTGAATAAATAAACCTACTCTACAGTAAATAGCATGAGGCTTTTCCAGTCTACTTTATTCTCTGAGCCAGAATACAATCTCTCAGTGAAACATTACTGTTAACGCAACATCCTCTTCTCCTCAGGGGAAGTTTGCCGTGGTGAGGAAGTGTGTGGAGAAGTGCACGGGGCAGGAGTACGCCGCCAAGTTCATGAGGAAGAGGAGGAAGGGCCAGGACTGCAGGCTGGAGATCATCCACGAGGTGGCCGTTCTGGAGCTCGCCACGGCCAGCCAGCGGGTGGTGAACCTGCACCAGGTCTACGAGATGGCCTCCGAGATGGTGCTCGTCCTCCAGTTGTGAGTATAGCACTATGCCAATATGTCGTGGGAACAATGCCACGTCCTCAGCATTACGGTGCAGAGATGATGCAGACACGTGAAGAGGTCTGCCCCTCTCAGTTGTTTTAATCCTCTTCAGACATGGACGGCATCTGGTTATGCACGTACTGTATATTCACACGGCCTTGAGTATCTCAGTAGTCTCAATATGGCTCCATCTCCTTCATCTAAATGGATCTGAAGAAACAGGATAGGTGATGGGATCTCATACCAAGTATTATTCAGGTCAAAAGGAAGCTCAACTCCTACGTATCACTTTTGACCCACAGAATGTATGAGACAGGCTCGCGGGCACAGCAGACTGATCTCCTAGCACAGCAGACTGATCTCCCAGCACAGCAGACTGATCTCCCAGCACAGCAGACTGATCTCCTAGCACAGCAGACTGATCTCCCAGCACAGCAGACTGATCTCCCAGCACAGCAGACTGATCTCCTAGCACAGCAGACTGATCTCCCAGCACAGCAGACTGATCTCCTAGCACAGCAGACTGATCTCCCAGCACAGCAGACTGATCTCCTAGCACAGCAGACTGATCTCCTAGCACAGCAGACTGATCTCCCAGCACAGCAGACTGATCTCCTAGCACAGCAGACTGATCTCCTAGCACAGCAGACTGATCTCCTAGCACAGCAGACTGATCTCCTAGCACAGCAGACTGATCTCCTAGCACAGCAGACTGATCGCCCAGCACAGCAGACTGATCTCCTAGCACAGCAGACTGATCTCCTAGCACAGCAGACTGATCTCCTAGCACAGCAGACTGATCTCCTAGCACAGCAGACTGATCTCCCAGCACAGCAGACTGATCTCCCAGCACAGCAGACTGATCTCCCAGCACAGCAGACTGATCTCCCAGCACAGCAGACTGATCTCCTAGCACAGCAGACTGATCTCCTAGCACAGCAGACTGATCTCCTAGCACAGCAGACTGATCTCCTAGCACAGCAGACTGATCTCCCAGCACAGCAGACTGATCTCCTAGCACAGCAGACTGATCTCCCAGCACAGCAGACTGATCTCCCAGCACAGCAGACTGATCTCCTAGCACAGCAGACTGATCTCCTAGCACAGCAGACTGATCTCCTAGCACAGCAGACTGATCTCCTAGCACAGCAGACTGATCTCCTAGCACAGCAGACTGATCTCCTAGCACAGCAGACTGATCTCCCAGCACAGCAGACTGATCTCCTAGCACAGCAGACTGATCTCCCAGCACAGCAGACTGATCTCCTAGCACAGCAGACTGATCTCCTAGCACAGCAGACTGATCTCCCAGCACAGCAGACTGATCTCCCAGCACAGCAGACTGATCTCCCAGCACAGCAGACTGATCTCCTAGCACAGCAGACTGATCTCCTAGCACAGCAGACTGATCTCCTAGCACAGCAGACTGATCTCCCAGCACAGCAGACTGATCTCCTAGCACAGCAGACTGATCTCCCAGCACAGCAGACTGATCTCCCAGCACAGCAGATTGATCTCCCTAGCACAGCAGACTGATCTCCTAGCACAGCAGACTGATCTCCCAGCACAGCAGACTGATCTCCTAGCACAGCAGACTGATCTCCTAGCACAGCAGACTGATCTCCTAGCACAGCAGACTGATCTCCCAGCACAGCAGACTGATCTCCCAGCACAGCAGACTGATCTCCCAGCACAGCAGACTGATCTCCTAGCACAGCAGACTGATCTCCCAGCACAGCAGACTGATCTCCCTAGCACAGCAGACTGATCTCCTAGCACAGCAGACTGATCTCCTAGCACAGCAGACTGATCTCCTAGCACAGCAGACTGATCTCCTAGCACAGCAGACTGATCTCCTAGCACAGCAGACTGATCTCCCAGCACAGCAGACTGATCTCCCAGCACAGCAGACTGATCTCCCAGCACAGCAGACTGATCTCCCAGCACAGCAGACTGATCTCCTAGCACAGCAGACTGATCTCCTAGCACAGCAGATTGATCTCCTAGCACAGCAGACTGATCTCCTAGCACAGCAGACTGATCTCCTAGCACAGCAGACTGATCTCCCAGCACAGCAGACTGATCTCCTAGCACAGCAGACTGATCTCCCAGCACAGCAGACTGATCTCCTAGTACAGCAGACTGATCTCCCAGCACAGCAGACTGATCTCCCAGCACAGCAGACTGATCTCCCAGCACAGCAGACTGATCTCCTAGCACAGCAGACTGATCTCCCAGCACAGCAGACTGATCTCCCAGCACAGCAGACTGATCTCCCAGCACAGCAGACTGATCTCCCAGCACAGCAGACTGATCTCCCAGCACAGCAGACTGATCTCCCAGCACAGCAGACTGATCTCCTAGCACAGCAGACTGATCTCCCAGCACAGCAGACTGATCTCCCAGCACAGCAGACTGATCTCCCAGCACAGCCTCCCTCCCTCCCTCCAGCAGACTGATCTCCTAGCACAGCAGACTGATCTCCTAGCACAGCAGACTGATCTCCCAGCACAGCAGACTGATCTCCTAGCACAGCAGACTGATCTCCTAGCACAGCAGACTGATCTCCCAGCACAGCAGACTGATCTCCTAGCACAGCAGACTGATCTCCTAGCACAGCAGACTGATCTCCTAGCACAGCAGACTGATCTCCTAGCTTCCTGCCTCCTCACCTGCCTGGTGAATAATAAAAAGCTCATGACCCAGATGGTTTATTGAAAGGCAGCAGGTCCACGGCAAATCATTAAATATTGAGACTGCAGTGAAACCCTGTCCTCCATGACTATCCCTCTGTCCTGTACACAGAGACACAGAGAGAGAGAGGACTGAGAGAAGGAGAATGACAGTACAGGAGAGGGGGGTTACTGTACATATGCAAGGAGAAATAATTGCAGGACTAGGATAAACACAAATAAAAAATTAACGATTGTGTCAGTGACTTATGTGAGGTAGAGACATAGAACTAGAATGAAACCGAGGGGGGGGGAAGAGAGGCCTCCCTGGATAGAGGGAGGGGGTAGGGAGGAGGGAGGGACAGAGGCCTCCCTGGATAGAGGGAGGGGTAGGGAGGGAGAGAGAGGCCTCCCTGGATAGAGGGAGGGGGTAGGGAGGACAGAGAGGCCTCCTGGATAGAGGGAGGGGGAGGGAGAGAGGCCTCCCTGGATAGAGGGAGGGGGTAGGGAGGGAGAGGGAGACCTCCCTGGATAGAGGGAGGCGGGAGGGAGGGAGAGAGAGGCCTCCCTGGATAGAGGAAGGGAGAGGGAGACCTCCCTGGATAGAGGGAGAGAGGGACAGAGAGGCCTCCCTGGATAGAGGGAGGGGGAGGGACCGAGGCCTCCCTGGATAGAGAGAGGGAGAGACAGAGAGGCCTCCCTGGATGGAGGGAGAGGGAGACCTCCCTGGATAGGTAGAGGGAGACCTCCCTGGATAGAGGGAGGGAGGGAGAGCGGGAGAGCCAGAGCGAGTAAAAATCGTAGGCCATTGAGAGCAGTAATCCAGTCCCAAAGACCAGGGCAATACTCCCCATGCCTCAGTGAGCACTGGCTATTTCAACAACGTGCCATCCCCCCTCCTCTCTTCCTCTCTGCTCATCTCTGCTGCACTGGATGGGGCACACAGACACACAGACACAGACACACACAGACATTGTGTTGGGGACTGGGTTTCTCCTGTGTCACATGCTGACATTGATCTTTGGGTTTGTTAGGGCGAGAGATTTGTCAGGGATCCATCACACTGATTGGCTGATTGGTTTCCCAGACAGGATCCATACTGGTTACCAGGCTCTTTGGGTTCAAACTCACTGTAGAAGAAAAACTATTAGCCTACTGTACCTAACCAATAATAACATCTGAGTCATCAAGTCAAACAGCAGCTCTCTCTCTCTCTCTCTCATATATATTGGATTGTGTATCAATACAGGGATTTCACCATGAGACCAATGTTGATTTTTAACCCGATAGAGTTGAATGACTGATTGGATCCATCCTCAGTTATCCTATCTACACTGGAGTTGCTTACCAAGAAGACAGTGAATGTTCCTGAGTGGCCGAGATACAGTTTTGACAAAAATGTGCTTAAAAATCTATAGCAAGACCTGAAAATGGTTGTCTAGCAATGATCAACAACCAATTTAACAGAGTTTTTGAAGAATTTTGAAAAGAATAATTGGCAAATGTTGCACAATCCAGGTGTGGCAAACTCTTAGAGAATTACCCAGAAAGACTCCAGGTTGAATACTTGAATAGTTAGTGTTTTATTTTTCAAAAATTCTAACATTTGTATAAAAAAATAAAAAAAATAAAAAAAATCTTCCACTTTGACATAAAAAAAAGACATACATTTTTCTCTCACTTTGTAACACAAAAGAATGTAGAAAGGTCATGGGGTGTGAATACTTTCTGAAGGCACAGTATGCTTTAGAATGACACTAGGTTACCTGGGAGAAAAGTGCTTTATTCTCAGGATGGAACATTTGTAAAAATACGAGGAAAATATTCAACCCTAGTGTGGTGTGTGTCTGTTTCAGAACAGCAGAAACAAATGTTATTCTACTTAATGAAACGCTAAAGGGGTTGACCATTACTGCAGAGCAGACTCCATCTTCACTCCTGCCTTCACTCTCTGCCTTTCTTACGTTAAACTACTTCATTGGGCCGGGCCACAGTGTTTGAGCTGTAAAATTTCAGATCCCCCCCCCAGCAGAATCTCGTGCCTCTAGCGCAAGTGGCCCTCGTTGCCCTCACGTTTCAATGCCACACACACACACACACACACACACACACACACACACACACACACACACACACACACACACACACACACACACACACACACACACACACACACACACACACACACACACACACACACCTACTAGGCTTTAAAACAGCCCAATGTGACATCCATCATAAGGACATTTCAGTGTGAGGGTGGGTGACAATACATCTTCCTTTCTCCAACACAACAAGCCCCTCCTTCAATACAACAACTAGTGTTTGCAAACCAAATGCATAGCTGGAACTCTGAGCTAGAGACAATCATTGACTTTATCATTTTTTGGGGACAGTGTCATCCTGTTAAAATAGCCCAGAATACAGTATATACAGTATTACACCCAAGCCTAATATATATAGTACATCTCACACACAATGTGAAATGGCTTCTTGATTTCCCAACAGAGGTCCCAAACTCCCTGTACAGTGTAGTAGCCTACTGCGTTGCATGTTATCTGTGACCGGCTTGGCGTCCCCCAATGAGTCAGACTAAAAGGGCTTTAAGTGAACCCCTGTGGTGTCCAAGCCTACCCTGAACGAGCCTAGAGGGTAGGAGAGGGGTTAGCGTTAGCAGGGAGATAATTGGTTGGTCTGCTAGATTAGCATCCTAAACTAATGCCAAGGACACCACACTGCATGACCTCTTCTAACAGTCACTCCAGTCCATATGGAGCCCCTCTGCGACTTGACCGCTCACCTGGACAAGACTAGAACATTCCGTGTGTGGGGGATGCTACTCCCTCAAAGGGCCGCTACTGGAATGACGCCTCTTTAGGACGTTAGATTAACGAGTTAACATTCGTTAATATTTCTCCATGATCTTTTTTCCGTTAAGAACCAATTCTTATTTTCACTGACGGCCTTGGAGACTCATACTTCAGCCTTACAGTGTTGTCACCATACCAGAATTTTGACTTCGATCCTGATACTAGGTTCAATATTACGATACTCGATACCAAAATTATACCATGGTAAAAATTAAAGGTGTATTAGCTAAAGTCCCAGAATGCAACTTGATCCAGACAAATCAACTCAGCTCCTGCTCTGTTCAGTCGTTGGCCGTCTGTTGAGTTCAATATGATTTATTTTTAAGTTGATAAGACAGTCATGCAAATTTAATGAATCAATTATACAATCATACAATTCATTTGACATTAGTAAAAACAATCTAACTACATAACATAAGGGTAATAATTTATTTGAATGGCAATTATCTATTGATGAACTGGGTAAATCTAGATTATAGCCTAAGTTTATCCACAATACAGCTGAATGCATATTCAATAGCAGTGTGTGCATTGAGTTATTGAGCTTGTTTTGCTGCTGATTTCATGGCGCGACAGATGACACTGTTATTTTATTGTGCTGATCAAAAACATTTGGATAGAAGTAGAAATCTCTTCTTTTATAAAAGTGTGCCTTGTCTCCTTAAACCCAGTAATTAGGTTGTTCAGTAATTAGGTTGTTCATTAGGTTGTTCATGACACGCCCAGCCCCACAGTCAGTTGAGTTTGGTGAGGAAGAGACGGGACTACCGTAAGTATTTTTGGACATGATGGAGAGACAATTAAGTGAATGAATCAAGTTTGTGGTAACAATAAGCTTTGATTTGTTTTATGGTTAGCATCTTGTCACAAAGAAAGAGTAGCTTTAGCTAAAATGTTAGCCTGCAATGCTGGAAGCTACCAGTATCTTCTTCCATTGTAAAGTGTTGTAACCTGTATGGACATTGTTTTGCGAACAGTAATGAAAAGTTTCAACATTTCTACATACCGTGCTGCATTATTCAAGTGTTTTAACTTCTGTGCATCAGAGATCTAACATGATACAGTCCAGGCTCCCAGTTCATCATGAGTAGAGATCTAACATGATACAGTCCAGACTCTCAGTTCATCATGAGTAGAGATCTAACATGATACAGTCCAGGCTCCCAGTGCAGGCTATGTGGAACAGTCAAGAGGCACGAAAGGTGCGCTCGCGCTGTATGGGGCCGTGGTTATAGAATTGATCCTCTCATTTGCTTATACGACGTGAGACACATTACGTGGTATCAAAGTTTCAGGTATACCGTGAAACAATATAGCTTCATCTATTTCAGTTTGTGATGAGTGGGATCGGTCAGTTGCATAGCTATGATGGAGCATAGCTCTTTGCAGTATTCCATTTTGTTTGTTGTCTGTATTAGAATGTAATCTTTTAGAATAGAATATCCCTTAATTGCTGCTGCACTCCCCCCGTCTTAAGTCCATTGTTGACCTGCTGTTCATTCCTCAGTTTACTCTTCCCATCCCCTGCCACAAGACAGACCACCTCTCTACTGTACCACAAGGAAGACACCCAGGAAATCAATAATATTGTCAAAAAAGGAGGAGAGAGAGAGAGAGACGGCGGGAGATGGAGCGAGAGACACAGCGGGAGAGGGACAGAGAAAGAGAGGGAGGGAGGGAGGGAGACAGAGAGACAGTGGAGGGAGAGAGACGGACGGAGGGAGATGCAAGGAGACGAAGGGAGACGGAGAGAGATGAGGGGGGGAAACAGAGTTGAGACAGAGGGAGATGAGAGATGGGAGTTTTTTTTTTTACAGCTGATTGGTATTTTGGGCCACTAGAGCAAACCCAGAGACATGAGGAGGAGGAGAGGGACCGGGACTGGCATGGGCTACAGATGATGGACCGGGAGTGGCATGGGCTACAGATGATGGACCGGGAGTGGCATGGGCTACAGATGAGGGACCGGGAGTGGCATGGGCTACAGATGAGGGACCGGGAGTGGCATGGGCTACAGATGAGGGACCGGGAGTGGCATGGGCTACAGATGAGGGACCGGGAGTGGCATGGGCTACAGATGAGAGACCGGGAGTGGCATGGGCTACAGATGAGGGACCGGGAGTGGCATGGGCTACAGATGAGGGACCGGGAGTGGCATGGGATACAGATGAGGGACCGGGAGTGGCATGGGATACAGATGAGGGACCGGGAGTGGCATGGGCTACAGATGATGGACCGGGAGTGGCATGGGCTACAGATGAGGGACCGGGAGTGGCATGGGCTACAGATGAGGGACCGGGAGTGGCATGGGCTACAGATGAGGGACCGGGAGTGGCATGGGCTACAGATGAGGGACCGGGAGTGGCATGGGCTACAGATGAGGGACCAGGAGTGGCATGGGCTACAGATGAGGCACCGTCAGTGGCATGTGCTACAGATGATGGACCGGGAGTGGCATGGGCTACAGATGAGGGACCGGGAGTGGCATGGGCTACAGATGAGGGACCGGGAATGGCATGGGCTACAGATGAGGGACCGGGAGTGGCATGGGCTACAGATGAGGGACCAGGAGTTGCATGGGCTACAGATGAGGGGTGGCCTGAAGTATAGAGTGTTAATCATGCAACTACAGTATGAGGCGGATGTGGGGAGGGAAGTTGAATGGGGGGGAATTATAGCGAGCCAGGGGAAGTGGGGAGGGAAGTCGAATGGGGGTAATTAGCGAGCAGGGGAAGTGGGAGGGAAGTCGAATGGGGGGATTAGCGAGCCAGGGGAAGTGGGGAGGGAAGTCGAATGGGGGGAATTAGCGAGCCAGGGGAAGTGGGGAGGAAGTCGAATGGGGGGGGATTAGCGAGCCAGGGGAAGTGGGGAGGGAAGTCGAATGGGGGGGGATTAGCGAGCCAGGGGGAAGTGGGGAGGGAAGTCGAATGGGGGGAATTAGCGAGCCAGGGGAAGTGGGGAGGGAAGTCGAATGGGGGGATTAGCGAGCCAGGGAAGTGGGGAGGAAGTCGATTGGGGGGGATTAGCGAGCCAGGGGAAGTGGGGAGGGAAGTCGAATGGGGGGGATTAGCGAGCCAGGGGAAGTGGGGAGGGAAGTCGAATGGGGGGGGATTAGCGAGCCAGGGGAAGTGGGAGGGAAGTCGAATGGGGGGTAATTAGCGAGCCAGGGGAAGTGAGGGGAGGGAAGTCGAATGGGGGGCGGGGATTAGTGAGCCAGGGGGATGTGGGGAGGAAGTCGAATGGGGGGGCATGGATTAGCGAGCCAGGGGAAGTGGGGAGGGAAGTCGAATGGGGGGATTAGCGAGCCAGGGGAAGTGGGAGGGAAGTCGAATGGGGGGATTAGCGAGCCAGGGGAAGTGGGGAGGTAAATCGAATGGGGGGGGATTAGCGAGCCAGGGTCCAAAGTGCGCTTTTCCAAGCAGAATGGCGAGGGCAGGGGCTGGATGAGGGAGTGTGGCCTCATTGGGCTCTCCTCTCTGGGCCCCAGCTGGGAGTTCATTATCTCCGTTGTGCTCCACGGTGGCACGCGAGGTTCCGGGCCGTGGCTTCCAGCCCAGAGAAAGAGAGGGAGGATATGAACCATGAGGGAGGGTTAATCTCATCTCCGGACATTGAGCAAGGGGGATAGCCCCTCCCCAGTGAAGCTACACTGAGCTCTTTCTCTCCATTGATAACGTGGCTAGTTTTTGTGTTGCTTGTTCGAGTGGCGAAACAAAACAGGTTACCAGAAATAGACCAGACGGATCCTGTGTTCAGTTTGGCTGAAATGGGTTGGTGATAAAAGTTGGATCGATCTTTCCCGGCAGTGCATCATTGATTTAATTAATCCATGGCACAGGGAAACGTTCTCTCAGGGTTCTTGGCAAGGGGCCAATACAAATATACAGTAGTGCACGAGAGCACATGTCCTTTGACATAAACTTTTCCAGGCCTTGTCTAACAAGTGGGGTTCCTTTCAGCAGGCAACATAATGAACATGAACGCTTGTGGAAACACAACTCATACCACTGACTGGGAGAAATGTTTCCATCCAGGAGGAAGAGAAGGATGGAGGGATGACTTGTTCTCTAGATTTCGCTCTCACTCAGCCTCTCACAGGAGCTTAAGGCTGTGACTCACCCACAGGTCACCTACTGACTGTCACCTACTGACTGTCATCTAGTCACCTACTGTCTGTCACCTACTGAAAGTCACCTAGTCACCTACTGACTGTCACCTACTGACTGTCACCTGGTCACCTACTGACTGTCACCTGGTCACCTACTGACTGTCACCTGGTCACCCACTGACTGCCACCTAGTCACCTACTGACTGTCACCTACTCACCCACTGACTGTCACCTGGTCACCTACTGACTGTCACCTGGTCACCCACTGACTGTCAGCAGGTCACCTACTGGCTGTCAAATGGTGACCTACTGACTGTCACCTAGTCACCTACTGACTGTCACCTACT
>NW_027011536.1:7500-23573 GCF_036934945.1 Oncorhynchus masou masou | reverse complement strand
TGTAGAGTTCTTGTCCTTGTAGGAAGGGTCTAGTGGTGAGTTGTGTTGAGGTGGGGTTGAGTTCTTGTCCCTGTTTAGGAAGTGTCTAGTGGTGAGTTGTGTTGAGGTGGGGTTGAGTTCTTGTCCTTGTAGGAAGGGTCTAGTGGTGAGTTGTGTTGAGGTGGGGTTGAGTTCTTGTCCTTGTAGGAAGGGTCTAGTGGTGAGTTGTGTTGAGGTGGGGTTGAGTTCTTGTCCCTGTTTGGAAGGGTCTAGTGGTGAGTTGTGTTGAGGTGGGGCTGAGTTCTTGTCCTTGTAGGAAGGGTCTAGTGGTGAGTTGTGTTGAGGTGGGGTTGAGTTCTTGTCCCTGTTTGAAGGGTCTAGTGGTGAGTTGTGCTGAGGTGGGGCTGAGTTCTTGTCCTTGTAGGAAGGGTCTAGTGAGTTGTGTTGAGGTGGGGCTGAGTTCTTGTCCTTGTAGGAAGGGTCTAGTGGTGAGTTGTGTTGAGGTGGGGGCTGAGTTCTTGTCCTTGTAGGAAGGGTCTAGTGGTGAGTTGTGTTGAGGTGGGGCTGAGTTCTTGTCCTTGTAGGAAGGGTCTAGTGGTGAGTTGTGTTGAGGTGGGGGCTGAGTTCTTGTCCTTGTAGGAAGGGTCTAGTGGTGAGTTGTGTTGAGGTGGGGCTGAGTTCTTGTCCTTGTAGGAAGGGTCTAGTGGTGAGTTGTGTTGAGGTGGGGCTGAGTTCTTGTCCCTGTAGGAAGGGTCTAGTGGTGAGTTGTGTTGAGGTGGGGCTGAGTTCTTGTAATGGTAGGAAGGGTCTAGTGGTGAGTTGTGTTGAGGTGGGGCTGAGTTCTTGTCCCTGTAAGGGTCTAGTGGTGAGTAGGTGGGCTGAGTTCTTGTGTTGAGGTGGGGCTGAGTTCTTGTCCCTGTTTGAAGGGTCTAGTGGTGAGTTGTGTTGAGGTGGGGCTGAGTTCTTGTCCCTGTTTGAAGGGTCTAGTGGTGAGTTGTGTTGAGGTGGTGCTAGAGTTCTTGTCCTTGTAGGAAGGGTCTAGTGGTGAGTTGTGTTGAGGTGGGGTTGAGTTCTTGTCCTTGTAGGAAGGGTCTAGTGGTGAGTTGTGTTGAGTGGGGCTGAGTTCTTGTCCCTGTAGGAAGGGTCTAGTGGTGAGTTGTGTTGAGGTGGGGCTGAGTTCTTGTCCCTGTAGGAAGGGTCTAGTGGTGAGTTGTGTTGAGGTGGGGCTGAGTTCTTGTCCTTGTAGGCAGGGTCTAGTGGTGAGTTGTGTTGAGGTGGGGCTGAGTTCTTGTCCTTGGTGGGGCTGAGGAGGCAGGGTCTAGTGGTGAGTTGTGTTGAGGTGGGGCTGAGTTCTTGTCCTTGTAGGAAGGGTCTAGTGGTGAGTTGTGTTGAGGTGGGGCTGAGTTCTTGTCCTTCTAGGAAGGGTCTAGTGGTGAGTTGTGTTGAGGTGGGGCTGAGTTCTTGTCCTTGTAGGAAGGGTCTAGTGGTGAGTTGTGGAGGTGAGTTCTTGTCCTTGTAGGAAGGGTCTAGTGGTGAGGTGGAGTTGGCGCAGAGTTCTGATCTGTTGTCTCTCTACACCCCTGTGGTCAACTCAAGAACGGCCAGGAATAGGGGTTCTGTTGCCCAACCTGATAGGGCCTGTGAATGGCTGACCAGGTAAGGTGACTGCGTCCCTCTGGCAACCTGGTCCCTAACACAAAGGTATGAAATGGCTTTTGCCACTGGAGAAATGTGCCACATATGATCCTTGTTTCAGGAACTGGGCGTATGTCGCACGTCACTACTTCACAGGAGAGTCATTTGAACGTAAACATGCATTTTTAAAAAATCAAAATGCGTTTTTTTTTCTGGCAGGAAATGCCTTCTGGAACGTGAACTGTCATGTGTCTTAATAACAAACTTGTAAATACTTATACAAATGTTAAATTACGAGCCGAGTTTGGTTTAGTTTATAAAAGGTGTAACGGCTCATTTCTTCCTCTGAAGAGGTGTAGCAAGGATCGGACCAAGATGTGTGGTGGTAAGTGTCCATGGTTGTTTATTTAAAAACATCAACTGAACACTATGAAATACAAAAAAAAAACAATAAACGTGAACAAACCGAAACAGTACCGTGTGGCGACAGACACAGACACGGAAACAAACACCCACAAACCAACAGTGAAACCCAGGCTACCTAAGTATGATTCTCAATCAGGGACAACTAACGACACCTGCCTCTGATTGAGAACCACACTCGGCCGAAACATAGAAATACCCAAATCATAGAAAAACAAACATAGACTGCCCACCCCAACTCACGCCCTGACCATACTAAATAATGACAAAACAAAGGAAATAAAGGTCAGAACGTGACAAAAGGGAGGAACCGTCACGCTAGCTGTAAGATGAATGGGCTGGACATGCCAAGAGATGAGTTCGGATTGGTCTGCCGTGTAACATGCTTCTGTCTATAACATGATCAGTATGTGTAGGTAATGAGCTTCGAGTTTTGGTGCATGACAGCACGTTTGGAGTCTGTGTGGAGGAAGGAAAATGGCGTCCCTTGAGAGGGCAAGAACAAGATGTATGTCAGGAGAAGTGCAGTATTATCATAAGGAATGGAATAGAAAAAGAGAGGCAGAGGAAGTTGAAGAGAGAGGGGGAGGGTGGGCTTGAATCAGTTCAAAATTGTGGAAAAAAGGGAGATGGTTTGTTAAAGAAGAATGGTAGAAAGTGTGAGCTGTACACCGGATCGAAGACAGGAAATGGAAGTGAGTGAGGGTGAAGTATCGGACACGCTGGGTGTGGTGAGGTTCTCCGAGCCCAAAGGCACGAGGGTCACGATGAAGATGACTCTGTGACGGTAGCAGTGACATGTTTGGAAAAAGTGTCCCCTTGCCTTTTTGGCTGATCCATTTGTGGTTTCAGGGTGGGGTGAAAACAAAAGTAGGGTGCTGTGGAATCGGGGTAGGGAAGCAGAAGTGGCCTGGTGATAATTGCGGGTGTTTCTGCAGGTCAGAGGATGCATGCGCTCCATGTTAAACTAATGTGGAAAAGAAATGTGAATTGTTTTGCTCTCAAGAAAAGGCCGCCGTTGAAAGGACTGATCACTGGGGTAGCTGTAATTGAAGGGGATAATTCCAGGTTTGTGACTCTCGGCGTGTGGTGCGACGCAGACAGGTGAGTGGTCAAACAGAAAATTTGTCTGTTCTTTTGAGTTTTGATGGTTAGTCTTTGCACTGACAAAATGACGTTAGGATATATAAGTTAACATGTGTGAGCTTTTGTACCCAATACATTACGTTGTTACAGGTGTCAAACTTATGGGCATGTGGCAGCAGTGTGTAGGAGGGAGGTTCCTAGGTGTTCCTATGTGGTAGCAGTGTGTAGGTGGGAGGTTCCTAGGTGTTCCTATGTGGTAGCAGTGTGTAGGTGGGAGGTTCCTATGGGCAGTGTGTAGGTGGGGAGGTTCCTATGTGGTAGGTTCCTATGTGGTAGCAGTGTGTAAGAGGGAGGTTCCTATGTGGTAGCAGTGTGTAGGTGGGAGGTTAGCAGTGTAAGAGGGAGGTTCCTAGGTGGTAGCAGTGTGTAGGTGTACAGGGAGTTCCTAGGTGGTGTAAGAGGGAGGTTCCTATGTGGTAGCAGTGTGTAAGAGGGAGGTTCCTGTGAGCAGTGTGTAAGAGGGGAGGTTCCTAGTGGTAGCAGTGTGTAAGAGGGAGGTTCCTATGTGGTATCAGGTGAAAGTAGGTGGAGGTGTTAAGGCAGCAGTTGTAGGTGGGAGGTTCCTAGGTGGAGAAGTGTGCCATGAGACAAAGGGAGGTGTAGCATTGGGGGGATAGTGGTATGTGTTAATTGTAGGGTGCATGGAGCTGGGGATGGGACATGTCCCGTGGGAGAGGCAGGTCGAGGTTTCCAGGGTTAGAGGAGCAGAAGTTGTCATATGCTGAGGTAGTGAAGAAAAGAAGAGGAAGATGGGTCAATTAGAAAGAGAAGAGGAAGATCTGTACCAGTACAGAGGGACGATCCTAAGAGGAGTAGATCTGTACCAGTACAGAGGGAGGATCTAGATCTGTACCAGTACAGAGGAGGGATCCTAAGAGGAGTAGAGTAGATCTGTAGATCTGTACAGTACAGAGGGAGATCTGGATCCTAAGAGGAGTAGATCTGTACCAGTACAGAGGAGGGATCCTAAGAGGAGTAGATCTGTACCAGTACAGAGGAGGGATCCTAAGAGGAGTAGATCTGCACCAGTACAGAGGGAGGATCCTAAGAGGAGTAGATCTGTACCAGTACAGAGGAGGGATCCTAAGAGGAGTAGATCTGCACCAGTACAGAGGGATCCTAAGAGGAGTAGATCTGCACCAGTACAGAGGGATCCTAAGAGATCTGTACCAGTACAGAGGACCCTAAGAGGAGTAGATCTGTACCAGTACAGAGGAGAGGATCCTAAGAGGAGTAGATCTGTACCAGTACAGAGGGAGGGATCCTAAGAGGAGTAGATCTGTACCAGTACAGAGGGATCCTAAGAGGAGAGATCTGTACCAGTACAGAGGGACGGATCCTGAGAGGGAGACAGATCTGTACCAGTAAGAGGGAGGGATCAGAGGGAGTAGATCCCAGTACAGAGGGAGGATCCTAAGAGAGTAGATCTGTACCAGTACAGAGGGAGGGATCCTAAGAGGAGTAGATCTGTACCAGTACAGAGGGAGGGATCCTAAGAGGAGGGATCCTAAGAGGAGTCTGTACCAGTACAGAGGGGGATCCTAAGGGATCCTAAGAGGAGGATAGATCTGTACCAGTACAGAGGGGAGAGATCCTAGAGGAGTAGATCTGTACCAGTACAGAGGGACGGATCCTAAGAGGAGTAGATCTGTACCAGTACAGAGGGAGGGATCCTAAGAGGAGTCTGTACCAGTACAGAGGAGGGATCCTAAGAGGAGTCTGTACCAGTACAGAGGGAGGGATCCTAAGAGGAGTAGATCTGTACCAGTACAGAGGGATCCTAAGAGGGAGTAGATCACCAGACAGGGATCCTAAGAGGATCTGTACCAGTACAGAGGGATCCTAAGAGGAGTAGATCTGCACCAGTACAGAGGAGGGATCCTAAGAGGAGTAGATCTGTACCAGTACAGAGGAGGGATCCTAAGAGGAGTAGATCTGCACCAGTACAGAGGGAGGGATCCTAAGAGGGAGTAGATCTGTACCAGTACAGAGGGAGGGATCCTAAGAGGAGTAGATCTGTACCAGTACAGAGGGAGGGATCCTAAGAGGGGAGTAGATCTGCACCAGTACAGAGGGATCCTAAGAGGAGTAGAGGATCTGAGGAGTAGATCCAGTACAGAGGGAGGGATCCTAAGAGGAGGGATCCTAGAGGAGTCTGTACCAGTACAGAGGGATCCTAAGAGGAGTAGATCTGTACCAGTACAGAGGATCTGTACCAGTACAGAGGGAGGGATCCTAAGAGGATAGATCTGTACCAGTACAGAGGGATCCTAAGAGGAGTAGATCTGTACCAGTACAGAGGAGAGGCCAGCGAGTCACATATACTTCAGTGAGATTGGATTTGTAGCATTTATAACGATGGTTATCAACTGTACTGCAGGGATGGAACGTAAGTGGCGGAGAATGGAGGCTGTGGCGGCAGCCGCAGAGAGGCGTTTGGGTGTACGAGACTTGACTTCAGAAGAGTTACAGGGTGTGTTGAGTGGTGGTGTCTCGTCCTTTCAGGTTGTTGGCCTGAGGTAGGACTAGAGAGAATTAAATAGTGGAGTAGGGTGGTGTCTCGTCCTTTCAGGTTGTTGGCAAGAGGTAGGACTAGAGAGAATTAAATAGTGGATTAGGGTGGTGTTTTTTAGTGAGTGTAGGGTGGTGTTTTTTTAGTGAGTGTAGGGTGGTGTGTATTTGTTGATTTAAAAAATTATATATATTCTGTATTATTATTTTCAAGCAACATATAAGGGAGTTATACTCCAGTTCAGTAGGTGGCGGTAATGCAACATGTATTGTATGCCAACCCCTGTTAAACCTCATTGAAGAAGAAGTGTAAGTAATGCTTTCTACTGGCTTTTTGAAAGATATCATGAAGAACTGCAAAAAGTGTTGCTCCTCGTACTGCTCTCCACATTCCGGAGGACAATCGTGCCATGCTGACTCTCTCCGACTCTGGAAAATGAATCAGACAAAGAGGAAATCCTGATATACGGACAGTGGAGTCTTCTAAAACAGCAATCAACAGTGTTGTTGTCAGCCTCCCGGGTGGTGCAGTGGTTATGGGTGCTGTACTGCAGCGCAGCTGCGCCCACCAGAGACTCTGGGTTCGGGTCCAGGCTCTGTCAGAACCCCGGTCGCGACCGGAGGTCTGTGGGGCGTCAGCTCCAGGTTAGGAGGGATTGGTTGGTAGGGATGTCCTTGTCTCATCGTGCACCAGTGTCTCCTGTGGCGGGCCGGGTGCAGTGCGCGATAACCAAGGTTGCCAGGTTCACAGTGTTTCCTCCGACACATTGGTGCGGCTGGCTTCCGGGTTGGATGCGCGCTGTATTAAGAAGCAGTGCGGCTTGGTTGGGTTGTGTATCGGAGGACGCATGACTTTCAGCCTTTGTCTCTCCCAAGTCCGTAACGGTGCCCACAAGGCGCCCCGCGCCACCCGGGAGGCCCCCGAGTTGTCAACTTTCAAACAGAATTACTTTGTTCCTCAACTGCATCATTTTCTATCTCTGAGTATCTACTTTTTATCCAATGTAAAAAAACACAAAAAAAAAACAATTTCATTTATTTTTTATAACACATAGGACCGAATCGAGCCAGTCACTCATGAATAAGCTGAGGTGGTAACCTCTTTCTGCAGATAAACAGTCACACAGAGTGTGTCTCAGAGAGAGGGTTCAGTGAGAGCTTTGGGCAGTTTGTTGCAAGGAAGTACAAGGTAAGGGTAGAATGTAAAAAAAGTGAACAATCCTCACCTGATTGTTTACCTTTATTTAACTAGGCAAGTCAGTTAAGAACAAATTCTTATTTTCAATGACGGCCAAGGAACAGTGGGTTAACTGCCTGTTCAGGGGCAGAACGACAGATTTGTACCTTGTCAGCTCGGGGGTTTGAACTTACGACCTTGCGGTTACTAGTCCAACGCTCTAACCACTAGGCTACTTTTCCTAAGATCTGAAGTTTGGACTTAATGCCTAGACTTTATCTCAAAGGGAAAACACAGCCTTGTGAAAGTCACAGTGAATGAAAAATTATATAAACCCAGCAAAAAAGAAACGTCCTCTCACTGTCAACTGCGTTTATTTTCAGCAAACTTAACATGTGTGTAAAATATTTGTATGAACATAACAAGCATGGAATAATGTGTCCCTGAACAAAGGGGGGGTCAAAATCAAAAGTAACAAGTTAGTATCTGGTGTGGCCACCAGCTGCATTAAGTACTGCAGTGCATCTCCTTCTCATGGATTTGCACTAGATTTGCCAGTTCTGGATGTTACCCCACTCTTCCACCAAGGCACCTGCAAGTCCCTGGATATTTCTAGGGGAATAGCTCTAGCCCTCTCCCTCCGATCCAACAGGTCCCAGACGTGCTCAATGGGATTGAGATCCGGGCTCTTCGCTGGCCATGGCAAAACACTGACATTCCTGTCTTGCAGGAAATCATGCGCAGAACGAGCAGTATGGCTGGTGGTCATGCTGGAGGGTCATGTCAGGATGAGCCTGCAGGAAGGGTAAGACATGAGGGAGGAGAATGTCTTCCCTGTAATCCACATCGTTGAGATTGCCTGCAATGACAACAAGCTCAGTCCGATGATGCTGTGACACACCGCCCCAGACCATGACGGACCCTCCACCTCCAAATCGATCCCACTCCAGAGTACAGGCCTCGGTGTAACGCTCATTCCTTCAACGATAAACGCAATCCGACCATCACCCTGGGGAGACAAAACCACGACTCAGTGAAGAGCACTTTTTCCAGTCCTGTCTGGTCCAGCGAAGGTGCAACGGTGGGTTTGTGCCCATAGGCGACTGTCTGTACTGTCTCCTGTAGCAACATCTTAGGCGGACATTGCAAGTACGGGGACATTGCACTTATTGCCCTGGCCACATCTGCAGTCCTCATGCCTCCTTGCAACATGCCTAAGGTACGTTCCACACAGATAAGCAGGGACCCTGGGCATCTTTTCTTCTTGGTGTTTTTCAGAGTCAGTCGAAAGGCCTCTTTAGTGTCATAAGTTTTCATAACTGTGACCTTTAATTGCCTACCGTCTGCAAGCTGTTAGTGTCTCAACGACCGTTCCACAGGTGCATGTTCATTAAATGTTTATGGGTCATTGAACAAGCATGGGGAAACAGTGTTTAAACCCTTTACAATGAAGATAGTGTGAAGTTATTTTTACGATTTATCTTTGAAAGACATGAAGTCCTGAAAAAGGGACAGAACTTTTTTTGATGAGTTTACAATGTTATAAAAAGAGACATGTTTCTTCATTTCATTTGAATAGAATCCTTCGATGATTTTAGTCTTAATGACTCTTTAATGTCACATTCTGGCTCTGTGAGGAGTCAATGTGACACTTGGTCTTTGTTAAAGATTTGTAGCAGGAGCAGTAGTTCCTGCTGGTTGTGTCTGGGTCTGAGTGTGCTTTCCGAAACGGCACCCTATTCCATATTAAGTTCTATTGGCCCTGGTCAAAAGTAGTGCACTAAAATAGTGAATAGGGGGCCATTTAGGACTGGAGCCTAGGTCTTTATTGAACATTTGTAGTAGGAGCAGCTGTTCTGGTGGGTTGTGTCTCCGTCTTGTCTGCGTCTCTGTCTGTGTCTGCCCAGTGTGTCTGGGTGATTAATGGAGGAGGCTGTGGTATGAGACTTTCTGATTTAGATGACGCGCACGTACGGAACAAGTAGCTCACAGCGCACGTAGGCCATGAAATGCCAGCAGTTAGCTGGCACATCACAACCAGTCTGTCTCAAAATTAAAATCATCTATCTTTTCTCACTATCCCTTTCTCTCTCTCTCTCTCTCTCTCTCTCTCTCTCTCTCTCTCTCTCTCTCTCTCTCACTCTCTCTGTCTTCTCTCTCCCTCCCTTTCTCCCTCTTTCTCCCCCCTCATTCTCTCTGTCACCCTTTCTCTCTCTCCCCCTCCTCTTTCTCCTCTCGTTTCTCTTCTCCCCCCTCCCTTCTCCTCCCTTCTCCTCTTTCTCCCCTCTCCTTTATCTCCTCCCTTCTTTCCTCATTCTTCCTCCCTTTCTCTTCTCCCCTCTCTCTTTCTCCTTTCTCTTTCTCCTCCCTTTCTCTCTCTTTCCTCCCTTTCTCTCTCTTCTCCTTCTTTCTCCCTCCCTTTCTCTTTCTTTCTCCTCCCTTTTTCCTCTCTTTCTCCTTCTTCTCCCTTTCTTTCTCTCTTCTCCTCCCTTTCTTCTCCTCTCTTTCTCCTCTCGTTCTCTCTTTCTCCTTTCTCCCTCCCTTTCTCTCTCTCCCTCTCTTTCTCCCCCTTTCTCTCTTCCTCTCTTCTCCTCCCTTTCTCTTCTTTCTCCTCTCTTCTCCTCCCTTTCTCTCTCTTTCTCCCCTTCTCTCTCTCTTTCTCCTTTCTCCTCCCTTTCTCTCTTTCTCCTCCCTTTCTCTCTCTTCTCCTCTCTTTCTCCTCCCTTCTCTTTCTTCCCTTCTCCCCTCTTTCTCCCTTTCTCCTCCCTTCTCCCTCTTTCCTCCCTTTCTCCTCTCTTTCTCCTCCCTTCTCCTCTCCTCCCTTTCTCCTCTCTTTCTCCTCCCTTTCTCTCTCTCTTTCTCCTCTCTTCTCCCCCTTTCTCTCTCTCTTTCTCCTCTCTTTCTCCTCCCTTTCTCCCTTTCTCCCTCTCTTCTCCCCTCTCTTTCCTCCCCTTCTCTCTCTTCCTCTGACTCCCCCTTTCTTCTCTCTCAAAAGGTTTCTCCTCTTGAGTCCTCCAACCCTCTTCTCCCCCTTTCAAGACTTCAGTCCTAATCCCCCTAAAGAAAAACTCCATCTCTGAATAAGAGCTCCCCCTTCTCCTCCCCTAAACTAGTTCTACTCCCTTTCTCTCTCTCTCTTTCTCCTCCTTTCTCCTCCCTTCTCCTCTCTTTTCCTCCCTTTCTCCCTTTCTCATAATTTGCCTTTTTTTGTCATGTGAATAGATAAAGATATAAAGGGAGAACATAGATATACATTCAATATAATTCATATGACGGAGAACATAGATATACATTCATATGAAGGTATAACATAGATATAGATTCATATGAAGGTAGAACATAGATATAGATTCAATATAATGCATATGACGGGAGAACATAGATATACATTCATATGAAGGTATAACATAGATATAGATTCATATGAAGGTAGAACATAGATATACATTCAATATAATTCATATGCAGGTAGAACATAGATATACATTCAATATAATGCATATGACGGGAGAACATAGATATACATTCAATATAATTCATATGCAGGTAGAACATAGATATAGGTTCATATGAAGGTATAACATAGATATAGGTTCATATGAAGGTATAACATAGATATAGATTCATATGAAGGTAGAACATAGATATAGATTCATATCAAGGTAGAACATAGATATAGATTCATATGAGGGTAGAACATAGATATAGATTCATATGAAGGTAGAACATAGATATACATTCATATGAAGGTAGAACATAGATATAGATTCATATGAAGGTAGAACATAGATATAGATTCATATGAAGGTAGAACATAGATATAGATTCATATGAAGGTAGAACATAGATATACATTCATATGAAGGTAGAACATAGATATAGATTCATATGAAGGTAGAACATAGATATAGATTCATATGAAGGTAGAACATAGATATTCAAACCCATGTACAAACCTTTTCTCATGCATGGAGTCGTGTGACAAACACTTTCACTTTCTTTCCGTAAATTTATGATAATGCTGTTTGTTGTTATATCATATATAAATATTGGGGCGGCAGGGTAGCCTAGTGGTTAGAATTTTGGACTAGTAACCAAAAGGTTGCAAGTTCAAATCCCCGAGCTGACAAGGTAGAAATCTGTCGTTCTGCCCCTGAACAGGCAGTTAACCCACTGTTCCCAGGCCGTCATTGAAAATAAGAATGTGTTCTTAACTGACTTGCCTACATAAAAAAAAAATATACCAAGCATTTAACAATTGAATTACGCATTGGCCTTGATCCTGTAAGATTCCTGGATATCTGCTGTCAGACTTGTGTTGGTATGTCGATCTGGGAACTATACTGTAACCACATTTGGCATTGCCCTACAATATGTTACGGTGTGAAAACAGTTTTCACAGGCAAACATATTAGAAAATAATATATGTGATTGCAAAAAAAAAAAATCTAATTTTTCAAACAGAAAGAGTAACTTTAGTAGCATTAATAAAAACAAAAATAGTCATTGTCGGTGTTCTTCAACAATTATAATTATACATAACAGTTGTTTGACGCACGTTTGCTGTCTCGCTGTTTAGGGACGTGGGGACATTATCCCCCAATGTCAACTGATTCAGGATAGGATTTTCTGAATTGCAATGAATTGTAATAAAGAGCTTGTGTGATGATACACGTGATTTAACAGCCAGTATTTCGGGAATTCATGTTGATCTGTAGGATTGACAGAACATTTTTAGTTTCTGTATATTGCGGAGAGTCAAGATAACTAGCCCTGCTTCACTAGACAGCATTCAATCAAAGATTCTGAGGTTAGAATAAGGTCTGTGTACCTTTGAAAGCTTGTTTTCTGAGTTAAAACAGAGCAACCAAACAAACTAAAACAACTTGATATTTCAGTGTTCAAATGTGGGTGGGGTTAAATGAATGACTGGTCCAGTGCACAGTAACCACTTCCTGTACTATCCCAGTAGGAGGTCACCCTTCCCTAACTCCATTCTATGACTCTGTGAGTCTACTATCTAATACTTAATTGTTAATAGCTACCCATACAGAACCACAGAGCCAAGATAAAGTACGATTTCAAAATGTCTGCAGACTTGGTGTGTATTGACTTATTGACCAATTTGTAAGCGCTCTGGATAAGAGCGTCTGCTAAATGACTTAAATATAAATGTAAATGTATTAATGAGACTGCTGTTACCGTAAATGGTCAGCTGACTGATATATCCTAACTACCTAGCGATACATAACAAACAACAGTAAATATTGCTAGACGAGAGATATGCCCTAGCTATAGTTAGTCAGTGGTTACACATCTCAAGCAAGGGTGTGATTGGTAAATATATCCTTTCGCTGTTTCCAGCAGGTCTCCAGCTACACAGACTGGTCTAATCAGCATGATAGGGTGAAGTGGGTGTGTCCAGCTACCCAGACCTCTCTGATCAGCCTGATAGGGTGAAGTGGGTGTGTCCAGATACCCAGACCTCTCCTGATCCAACCTGATAGGGTGTAGTGGGTGTGTCCAGCTACAGAACTCTCTGATCAGCCTGATAGAGGGTGAAGTGAGTGTGTCCCAGATGCAGACCTCTCTGATCAGCCTGATAGAGGTGAAGTGGAATGTGTCCAGATACCCAGAACTCTCTGATCAGCCTGATAGGTGAAGTGGTGTGTCCAGATGCCAGAACTCTCTGATCAGCCTGATAGGGTGAAGTGGGTGTGTCCAGCTGCAGACTGGTCTAATCAGCCTGATAGGGTGAAGTGGGTGTGTCAGCTACCCAGAACTCTCTGATCAGCATGATAGGGTGTAGTGGGTGGTCCAGCTACCCAGACTGGTCTGATTAGCCTGATAGGGTGAAGTGGGTGTGTCCAGCTACCCAGACTGGTCTGATTAGCCTGATAGGGTAGAGTGGGTGTGTCCAGATACCCAGAACTCTGATCAGCCTGATAGGGTGAAGTGGGTGTGTCCAGCTACCAGACCTGTCTGATCAGCCTGATGGGGTGAAGTGGGTGTGTCCAGCTACCAGACCTGTCTGATCAGCATGATAGGGTGAAGTGGGTGTGTCAGCTACCCAGACCTCTCTGATCAGCCTGATGGGGTGA
Organism: Oncorhynchus masou masou; assembly: GCF_036934945.1. Taxonomy (NCBI): domain Eukaryota; kingdom Metazoa; phylum Chordata; class Actinopteri; order Salmoniformes; family Salmonidae; genus Oncorhynchus; species Oncorhynchus masou. The sequence continues at coordinate 10,601 of NW_027011536.1, read as the reverse complement.
AGTGGGTGTGTCCAGATACCCAGACCTCTCTGATCCAGCATGATAGGGGTGAAGTGGGGTGTGTCCAGATACCCAGACCTCTCTGATCAGCCTGATAGGGTGAAGTGGGTGTGTCAGCTAGCCAGAACTCCTCTGATCAGCCTGATAGGGTGAAGTGGGTGTGTCCAGCTACCCAGACCTGTCTGATCAACTGATAGGGTGAAGTGGTGTGTCCAGCTACCCAGACTGGTCTAATCAGCATGATAGGGTGTAGTGGGTGTCCAGCTACCCAGACCTCTCTGATCAGCCTGATAGGGTGAAGTGGGTGTGTCCAGCTACCCAGACCTCTCTGATCAGCCTGATAGGGTGTGAGTGGGTGTGTCCAGCTGCCCAGACCTCTCTGATCAGCCTGATAGGGTGAAGTGGGTTGTCCAGATGCCCAGACCTCTCTGATCAGCATGATGCGGGTGTGGGTGTGTTAAGCTGCCCAGACCAGTCTGATGGCCTGATGGGGTGTAGTGGGTGTGTCCAGGTGACACCTGTGCAAATCTGTGTGTGTGTGTGTGTGTGTGTGTGTGTGTGTGTGTGTGTGTGTGTGTGTGTGTGTAGATAGCAATGGAATGAAACATCCAACCCATGGCTCAAGTGTGGTGCTGTAGGTCCTGTCTAGAAGCAACCGCCCAGCCGTTAGTCACTTTAATGGAGATCTGGTCAATTGGTCGGGTGCAAATTTTGCAGTAATTCCTTTTACACCTGACCAATTAGAGTGGGAAGTCTCATCATGTCACCACCCGATCAAACCCTCTCAGATCTCCACAAGAATCAGACTGAACAGCCAAAGGGCTGAGGTTGTTTCTGGACAGGCCATGGGTATTAGAGTAGCTCAGTCAGTCACTGTCATCAGTCCCTCTCAGTGTCTAGACTCTGGGCGGTAGGGCTAGAGGTTGGTTCTGGACAGTAGGGGCTAGGGGTTGGTTCTGGACAGTAGGGGCTAGAGGTTGGTTCTGGAAATAGGGGCTAGAGGTTTGGTTCTGGACCCCAGTAGGGGATAGGGGTTGGTTCTGGACAGTAGGGGCTAGGGGTTATTCTGGACAGTAGGGGCTGGGGTTGGTTCTGGACAGTAGGGGCTAGAGGTTGGTTCTGGAAAGTAGGGGCTGAGGGGTTTGTTCTGGACAGTAGGGGCTAGAGGTTGGTTCTGGACAGTAGGGGCTAGGGGCTTAGTTCCTGGGACAGTAGGGGCTAGGGGTTGGTTCTGGACAGTAGGGCTAGGGGGTTGTTCTGGACAGTAGGGGCTAGAGGTTGGTTCTGACAGTAGGGCTAGGGGGTTGGTTCTGGACAGTAGGCGCTAGAGGTTGGTTCTGACAGTAGGGGCTAGAGGTTGGTTCTGGACAGTAGGGCTAGAGGTTGGTTCTGGACAGCAGGGGCCAGAGTTGGTTCTGGACAGTAGGGGCTAGGGGTTGGTTCTGACAGTAGGCGCTAGAGTTTGGTTCTGACAGTAGGGGCTAGGGGGTTGGTTCTGGTCAGTAGGGGCTAGGGGTTGTTCTGGACAGTAGGGGCTGTGGGTTTGTTCTGGACAGTAGGGGCTGTGGGTTTGTTCGGGACAGTTGGAGGCTAGGGGTTGGTTCTGGACAGTAGGGCTAGGCGTTGGTTCTGGACAGTAGGGGCTGTGGATTTGTTCTGGACAGTAGGGGCTGTGGGTTTGTTCGGGACAGTTGGGGCTAGGGGTTGGTTCTGGACAGTAGGGGCTAGGCGTTGGTTCTGGACAGTAGGGGCTGTGGGTTTGTTCTGGACAGTAGGGGCTGTGGGTTTGTTCTGGACAGTAGGGGCTAGGAGGTTGGTTCTGGACAGTAGGGGCTAGGGGTTGGTTCTGGACAGTAGGGGCTAGAGGTTGGTTCTGGACAGTAGGGGCTAGGGGTTGTTTCTGGACAGTAGGGGCTAGGGGTTGGTTCTGGACAGTAGGGCTAGAGGTTGGTTCTGGACAGTAGGGGCTAGGGTTGTTTCTGGACAGTAGGGGCTAGGGGTTGGTTCTGGACAGTAGGGGCTAGGGGTTGGTTCTGGACAGTAGGGGCTAGGGGTTGGTTCTGGACAGTAGGGGGCTAGGGGTTGGTTCTGGACAGTAGGGGCTAGAGGCTGGTTCTGGACCAGTAGGGGCTAGGGGGTTGGTTCTGGACAGTAGGGGCTAGGGGTTGGTTCTGGACAGTAGGGGCTAGAGGTTGGTTCTGGACAGTAGGGGCTAGGGGTTGTTTCTGGACCCAGTAGGGGCTAGGGGTTGGTTCTGGACAGTAGGGGCTAGGGGTTGGTTCTGGACAGTAGGGGCTAGGGGTTGGTTCTGGACAGTAGGGGCTAGAGGCTGGTTCTGGACAGTAGGGGCTAGGAGGCTGGTTCTGGACAGTAGGGGCTAGGGGTTGGTTCTGGACAGTAGGGGCTAGGGGTTGGTTCTGGACAGTAGCGGCTAGGGGTTGGTTCTGGACAGTAGGGGCTAGGGGTTGGTTCTGGACAGTAGTTAGGGGGCTGGTTCTACGCAGGGGCTAGGGTTGAAGCTCTGGACACAGTAGGGGCTAGGGGTTGGTTCTGGACAGTAGGGGCTAGAGGTTGGGTTCTGGACAGTAGGGGCTAGGGGTTGGTTCTGGACAGTAGGGGCTAGGGGTTGGTTCTGGACAGTAGGGGCTAGGGGTTGGTTCTGGACAGTAGGGGCTAGGGGTTGGTTCTGACAGTAGGGGCTAGGGGTTGGTTCTGGACAGTAGGGGCTAGGGGTTGGTTCTGGACAGTAGGGGCTAGGGGTTGGTTCTGGACAGTAGGGGCTAGGGGTTGGTTCTGGACAGTAGGGGCTAGGGGTTGGTTCTGGACAGTAGGGGCTAGGGGTTGGTTCTGGACAGTAGGGGCTAGGGGTTGGTTCTGGACAGTAGGGGCTAGAGGTTGGTTCTGGACAGTAGGGGCTAGGGGTTGGTTCTGGACAGTAGGGGCTAGGGGTTGGTTCTGGACAGTAGGGGCTAGGGGTTGGTTCTGGACAGTAGGGGCTAGGGGTTGGTTCTGGACAGTAGGGGCTAGGGGTTGGTTCTGGACAGTAGGGGCTAGAGGTTGGTTCTGGACAGTAGGGGCTAGGGGTTGGTTCTGGACAGTAG
>NW_027011536.1:0-2500 GCF_036934945.1 Oncorhynchus masou masou | reverse complement strand
TGAGAGACACAGGACTGGAGAGAGTGAAGGGGTGAGAGACACAGGACTGGAGAGAATGAAGGGGTGAGAGACACAGGACTGGAGAGAGTGAAGGGGTGAGAGACACAGGACTGGAGAGAGTGAAGGGGTGAGAGACACAGGACTGGAGAGAGTGAAGGGGTGAGAGACACAGGACTGGAGAGAGTGAAGGGGTGAGAGACACAGGACTGGAGAGAGTGAAGGGGTGAGAGACACAGGACTGGAGAGAGTGAAGGGGTGAGAGACACAGGACTGGAGAGAGTGAAGGGGTGAGAGACACAGGACTGGAGAGAGTGAAGGGGTGAGAGACACAGGACTGGAGAGAGTGAAGGGGTGAGAGACACAGGACTGGAGAGCGTGAAGGGGTGAGAGACACAGGACTGGAGAGAGTGAAGGGGTGAGAGACACAGGACTGGAGAGAGTGAAGGGGTGAGAGACACAGGACTGGGGAGAATGAAGGGGTGAGAGACACAGGACTGGAGAGAGTGAAGGGGTGAGAGACACAGGACTGGAGAGAGTGAAGGGGTGAGAGACACAGGACTGGAGAGAGTGAAGGGGTGAGAGACACAGGACTGGAGAGAATGAAGGGGTGAGAGACACAGGACTGGAGAGAGTGAAGGGGTGAGAGACACAGGACCGGAGAGAGTGAAGGGGTGAGAGACACAGGACTGGAGAGAGTGAAGGGGTGAGAGACACAGGACTGGAGAGAGTGAAGGGGTGAGAGACACAGGACTGGAGAGAGTGAAGGGGTGAGAGACACAGGACTGGAGAGAGTGAAGGGGTGAGAGACACAGGACTGGAGAGAATGAAGGGGTGAGAGACACAGGACTGGAGAGAGTGAAGGGGTGAGAGACACAGGACCGGAGAGAGTGAAGGGGTGAGAGACACAGGACTGGAGAGAGTGAAGGGGTGAGAGACACAGGACTGGAGAGAGTGAAGGGGTGAGAGACACAGGACTGGAGAGAGTGAAGGGGTGAGAGACACAGGACCGGAGAGAGTGAAGGGTGAGAGACACAGGACTGGAGAGAGTGAAGGGGTGAGAGACACAGGACTGGAGAGAATGAAGGGGTGAGAGACACAGGACTGGAGAGAGTGAAGGGGTGAGAGACACAGGACTGGAGAGAGTGAAGGGGTGAGAGACACAGGACTGGAGAGAGTGAAGGGGTGAGAGACACAGGACTGGAGAGAGTGAAGGGGTGAGAGACACAGGACTGGAGAGAGTGAAGGGGTGAGAGACACAGGACTGGAGAGAATGAAGGGGTGAGAGACACAGGACCGGAGAGAGTGAAGGGGTGAGAGACACAGGACCGGAGAGAGTGAAGGGGTGAGAGACACAGGACTGGAGAGAGTGAAGGGGTGAGAGACACAGGACTGGAGAGCGTAAAGGGAGTGAGAGACACAGGACTGGAGAGAGTGAAGGGGTGAGAGACACAGGACTGGAGAGAGTGAAGGGGTGAGAGACACAGGACTGGAGAGAGTGAAGGGGTGAGAGACACAGGACCGGAGAGAGTGAAGGGGTGAGAGACACAGGACTGGAGAGAGTGAAGGGGTGAGAGACACAGGACTGGAGAGAGTGAAGGGGTGAGAGACACAGGACTGGAGAGAGTGAAGGGGTGAGAGACACAGGACTGGAGAGAGTGAAGGGGTGAGAGACACAGGACTGGAGAGAGTGAAGGGGTGAGAGACACAGGACTGGAGAGAGTGAAGGGGTGAGAGACACAGGACTGGAGAGCGTAAAGGGGTGAGAGACACAGGACTGGAGAGAGTGAAGGGGTGAGAGACACAGGACTGGAGAGCGTAAAGGGGTGAGAGACACAGGACTGGAGAGAGTGAAGGGGTGAGAGACACAGGACTGGAGAGAGTGAAGGGGTGAGAGACACAGGACTGGAGAGAGTGATGGGGTGAGAGACACAGGACTGGAGAGAGTGAAGGGGTGAGAGACACAGGACTGGAGAGAGTGATGGGGTGAGAGACACAGGACTGGAGAGAGTGAAGGGGTGGGAGACACAGGACTGGAGAGAGTGAAGGGGTGAGAGACACAGGACTGGAGAGAGTGAAGGGGTGAGAGACACAGGACTGGAGAGAGTGAAGGGGTGAGAGACACAGGAATGGAGAGGGTGAAGGGGTGAGAGACACAGGACTGGAGAGAGTGAAAGGTGAGAGACACAGGACTTGAGAGGGTGAAGGGGTGAGAGACACAGGACTGGAGAGAGTGAAGGGGTGAGAGACACAGGACTGGAGAGGGTGAAGGAGTGAGAGACACAGGACTGGAGAGAGTGAAGAGGTGAGAGATACAGGACTTGAGAGGGTGAAGGGGTGAGAGACACAGGACTGGAGAGAGTGATGGGGTGAGAGACACAGGACTGGAGAGAGTGAAAAGGTGAGAGACACAGGACTTGAGAGGGTGAAGGGGTGAGAGACACAGGACTGGAGAGGGTGAAGGGGTGAGAGACACAGGACTTGAGAGGGTGAAGGGGTGAGA
>NW_027011535.1:0-23580 GCF_036934945.1 Oncorhynchus masou masou | reverse complement strand
GTCTACACGGTCAAGTTCTGGCCTGGTTTAGATCTTATCTGTCGGAAAGATATCAGTTTGTCTCTGTGGATGGTTTGTCCTCTGACAAATCAACTGTAAATTTCGGTGTTCCTCAAGGTTCCGTTTTAGGACCGCTGTTGTTTTCACTATATATTTTACCTCTTGGGGATGTTATTCGAAAACATAATGTTAACTTTCACTGCTATGCGGATGATACACAGCTGTACATTTCAATGAAACATGGTGAAGCCCCAAAATTGCCTCGCTAGAAGCATGTGTTTCAGACATAAGGAAGTGGATGGCAGCAAACTTTCTACTTTTAAACTCGGATAAAACAGAGATGCTTGTTCTAGGTCCCAAGAAACAAAGAGATCTTCTGTTGAATCTGACAATTAATCTTAATGGTTGTACAGTCATCTCAAATAAAACTGTGAAGGACCTCGGCGTTACTCTGGACCCTGATCTCTCTTTTTTGAAGAACATATCAAGACCATTTCAAGGACAGCTTTTTCCATCTACGTAACATTGCAAAAATCAGAAACTTTCTGTCCAAAAATGATGCAGAAAAATTAATCCATGCTTTTGTCACTTCTAGGTTAGACTACTGCAATGCTCTACTTTCCGGCTACCCGGATAAAGCACTAAATAAACTTCAGTTAGTGCTAAATACGGCTGCTAGAATCCTGACTAGAACCAAAAAATTTGATCATATTACTCCAGTGCTAGCCTCCCTACACTGGCTTCCTGTCAAAGCAAGGGCTGATTTCAAGGTTTTACTGCTAACCTACAAAGAAGCATTGCATGGGCTTGCTCCTACCTATCTCTCTGATTTGGTCCTGCCTACATGTACCTACACGTACGCTACGGTCACAAGACGCAGGCCTCCTAATTGTCCCTAGAATTTCTAAGCAAACAGCTGGAGGCAGGGCTTTCTCCTATAGAGCTCCATTTTTATGGAACGGTCTGCCTACCCATGTCAGAGACGCAAACCGGTCTCAACCTTTAAGTCTTTACTGAAGACTCATCTCTTCAGTGGGTCATATGATTGAGTGTAGTCTGGCCCAGGAGTGGGAAGGTGAACGGAAAGGCTCTGGAGCAACGAACCACCCTTGCTGTCTCTGCCTGGCCGGTTCCCTCTTTCCACTGGGATTCTCTGCCTCTAACCCTATTACAGGGCTGAGTCACTGGCTTGCTGGGGCTCTCTCATGCCGTCCCTGAGGGGTGCGTCACCTGAGTGGGTTGATTCACTGATGTGGTCATCCTGTCTGGGTGGCGCCCCCTTGGGTGTGCCGTGGCGGAGATCTTTGCGGGCTATACTCAGCTTTGTCTCAGGATGGTAAGTTGGTGGTTGAAGATATCCCTCCAGTGGTGTGGGGGCTGTGCTTTGGCATAGTGGGTGGGGTTATATCCTTCCTGTTTGGCCCTGTCCGGGGGTGTCCTCGGGTGGGGCCACAGTGTCTCCTGACCCCTCCTGTCTCAGCCTCCAGTATTTATGCTGCAGTAGTTTATGTGTCGGGGGGCTGGGGTCAGTTTGTTATATCTGGAGTACTTCTCCTGTCCACCTCGGTGTCCTGTGTGAATCTAAGTGTGCGTTCTCTAATTCTCCTTCTCTCTCGGAGGACCTGAGCCCTAGGACCATGCCCCAGGACTACCTGACATGATGACTCCTTGCTGTCCCCAGTCCACCTGGCCGTGCTGCTGCTCCAGTTTCAACTGAACCGCGGCCCTAGGACCATGCCCCAGGACTACTTGACATGATGACTCCTTGCTGTCCCCAGTCCACCTGGCCGTGCTGCTGCTCCAGTTTCAACTGTTCTGCCTTATTATTATTCGACCATGCTGGTCATTTATGAACATTTGAACATCTTGGCCATGTTCTGTTATAATCTCTACCCGGCACAGCCAGAAGAGGACTGGCCACCCCACATAGCCTGGTTCCTCTCTAGGTTTCTTCCTAGGTTTTGGCTTTTCTAGGGAGTTTTTCCTAGCCACCGTGCTTCTACACCTGCATTGCTTGCTGTTTGGGGTTTTAGGCTGGGTTTCTGTACAGCACTTTGAGATATCAGCTGATGTACGAAGGGCTATATAAATAAATTTGATTTGATTTGATATATCTGTTCCTGGTTCTTAATTTTTTGGTGAGGAAGGCACTTTTAAAGAATAACCAGGCATCCTCTACTGACAGAATGAGGTCAATATCCTTCCAGGATACCTGGGCCAGGTCGATTAGAAAGGCCTGCTCGCTGAAGTGTTTTAGGGAGCGTTTGACAGTGATGAGGGGTGGTCATTTGACCGTAGACCCATTACGGATGCAGGCAATGAGGCAGTGATCTCTGAGATCTTGGTTGAAAACAGCAGAGGTGTATTTGGAGGGCAAGTTAGTTAGGATGACATCTATGAGAGTGCCCGTGTTTAAGGATTTGGGGTTGTACCTGGTCGGATCATTGATAATTTGTGTGAGATTGAGGGCATCAAGCTTAGATTGTAGGATGGCTGGGGTGCTAAGCATGGCCCAGTTTAGGTCCCCTAGCAGCACAAGCTACTGCTAACAAGGCTAGCCTATCACAGTACTGCTACCACTATGTTAATGCTAACAACGCTAGCCTATCAGAGTACTGCTACTGCTAGGTTACTGCTAACAATTCTAGCCTATCACACTACTGCTTCTGCTAACAAGGCTAGCCTATCACAGTTCTGCTACTGCAAGGTTAGTGCTATTAAGGCTAGCCTATCACAGTACTGCCACTGCGAGGTTACTGCTAACAAGGCTAGCCTATCACAGTGCTACTACTGCTAGGTTAAGGCTAGCCTTAATAGCACATCACAGTACTGCTTGGTTACTGCTAACAAGGCTAGCCTATCACACTACTGCTACTGCTAGGTTACTGCTATTAAGGCGAGCCTATGACAGTACTGCTACTGCTAGGTTGATGGTATTACTCTGTCTAATGGAACAGGGAGGTTCTGAACTCTACTCTGAGTTGAGTCAAAGTGGCTGTCTAATTGAACAGGGAGGTTGTAAACTCTACTCTGAGTTGAGTCATAGTGGCTGTCTAATTGAACAGGGAGGTTGTAAACTCTACTCTGAGTTGAGTCATTGTGGCTGTCTAATTGAACAGGGAGGTTGTAAACTCTACTCTGAGTTGAGTCATTGTGGCTGTCTAATGGAACAGGGAGGTTCTAAACTCTACTCTGAGTTGAGTCATTGTGGCTGTCTAATGGAACAGGGAGGTTCTAAACTCTACTCTGAGTTGAGTCATAGTGGCTGTCTAATGGAAGAGACGTTGTAAACTCTACTCTGAGTTGATGGTATTACTCTGTCTAATGAAACAGTGAGGTTGTAAACTCTACTCTGAGTTGAGTCATAGTGGCTGTCTAATGGAACAGGGAGGTTGTAAACTCTACTCTGAGTTGAGTCATTGTGGCTGTCTAATGGAACAGTGAGGTTGTAAACTCTACTCTGAGTTGAGTCATAGTGGCTGTCTAATGGAACAGGGAGGTTGTAAACTCTACTCTGAGTTGAGTCATTGTGGCTGTCTAATTGAACAGGGAGGTTGTAAACTCTACTCTGAGTTGAGTCATAGTGGCTGTCTAATGGAACAGGGAGGTTGTAAACTCTACTCTGAGTTGAGTCATTGTGGCTGTCTAATGGAACAGGGAGGTTGTAAACTCATCTCCATTGTGTTGCCATTTCACTATGTCACACTGTCCTGACATCACTTCGTCTCCTGGCTGGAGAGTGATTAGACCAGACCGGTGGGGAAGAGGTGAAACACATTCAGTCACTGACTCTTCAGCATCTGGGCTGTGCAATTTAGACTGACAGACTGAAAAACAGTAATTACATAAAACTCTCTAAAGCCACAAGCAACTCAGAGCAAACTGAAGGAAACAACACCGACATTCAACTTGTTGATGATTCCTGACTGCCGGCCACTGGGGATGCAACGTGCAAATCGAAGGAAAATGAAGAAAAACAATACAGGATACCGAGAGAATGAGTTCTCCAGGAGAATAGGGTGTCATATGGGACGACCTTTAGTTCCCCAAGGAACTGACCCCCACCCCCTCTACTGACCCCCACCCCCTTCACTGACCGCCCACCCCCTACTGACCACCTACCCCCTCCACTGACCCCACCCCCACTCTACTGACCCCCACCCCCTTCACTGACCCCCCACCCCCTTCACTGACCCCCCACCCCTTCACTGACCCCCCACCCCCTCTACTGACCCCCCCACCCCTTCACTGACCCCCACCCCCTCTACTGACCCCCCTGACACCCCCTTCACTGACCACCCCAGCCCCTACACTGACCACCCCAGCCCCTACACTGACCACCCCAGCCCCTACACTGACCACCCTAGCCCCTACACTGACCACCCTAGCCCATACACTGACCACCCCAGCCCCTACACTGACCACCCTAGTCCCTACACTGACCACCCTAGCCCCTACACTGACCACCCTAGCCCCTACACTGACCACCCCAGCCCCTGCACTGACCACCCCAGCCGCTGCACTGACCACCCTAGCCCCTACACTGACCACCCTAGCCCCTCCACTGACCACCCCAGCCCCTATACTGACCACCCTAGCCCCTCCACTGACCACCCCAGCCCCTACACTGACCACCCCAGCCCCTACACTGACCACCCCAGCCCCTACACTGACCACCCCAGCCCCTACACTGACCACCCTAGCCCCTCCACTGACCACCCTAGCCCATACACTGACCACCCTAGCCCCTCCACTGACCACCCTAGCCCCTCCACTGACCACCCTAGCCCATACACTGACCACCCTAGCCCCTCCACTGACCACCCTAGCCCATACACTGACCACCCCAGCCCCTACACTGACCACCCCAGCCCCTACACTGACCACCCTAGTCCCTACACTGACCACCCTAGCCCCTATACTGACCACCCTAGCCCCTACACTGACCACCCCAGTCCCTACACTGACCACCCCAGCCCCTGCACTGACCACCCTAGCCCCTACACTGACCACCCTAGCCCCTCCACTGACCACCCCAGCCCCTACACTGACCACCCCAGCCCCTACACTGACCACCCCAGCCCCTACACTGACCACCCCAGCCCCTACACTGACCACCCTAGCCCCTACACTGACCACCCTAGCCCATACACTGACCACCCTAGCCCCTCCACTGACCACCCCAGCCCCTACACTGACCACCCTAGCCCCTCCACTGACCACCCCAGCCCCTCCACTGACCACCCTAGCCCCTCTACTGACCCCCCACCCCCTCTACTGACCCATACAGTCATGAGTGGAGGTAAACTGACTGTACTAAAGACAGGAGGCTGGTGGTATCTTAATAGAAAAGGATGGGCTCGTGGTAATGGAACAGAATAAGTGGAATAAGTGTGTTTATGTAAACACAAACAGAACACAACTAAAGAGCTTTATCTAGGTAATGTGTGTTTATGTAAACACAAACAGAACACAACTAAAGAGCTTTATCTAGGTAATGTTCTTATGTAAACACAAACAGAACACAACTAAAGAGCTTTATCTAGGTAATGTGTGTTTACGTAAACACAAACAGAACACAACTAAAGAGCTTTATCTAGGTAATGTTCTTATGTAAACACAAACAGAACACAACTAAAGAGATTTATCTAGGTAATGTGTTTATGTAAACACATCTCGTGTTCAAAAATACTTACACGACGTTTCTGATGCCCCCCTCATCCCTGAAAACATGTCACCGACTGTTGCATAACATAAATCTAGCCATGTTTTTCAAAGCAAACTTTATCAGGAAACCATGCAGATATCTGTTGTCACCTGTTCATTAAAAAATAAAATATGCATTTTAAACTAATTAGGCATGCATGAGCAGCAGTTCTGTCTTAAATTAATTTTCAATTTGACGAGCTATGATGCTGCGTCATGTGATGCTCATTAGCATCACTGTAGACCGAACGTTTGCGTGCCAGTTCAACGCTATCAAAAACAATCTTTCTATATAGTTAACCTTAGCCTATAATATCACAAAGAAAAATAAAACTACCTAAATTAGAACATATAGGAAGCTAATTGGTAAATAATACAGTCGCGTGTCTCTCCCCCCTCGCGCTACAAAAAAAGGAGTGTTTTCAATTATGCGCTCAAGAAAAAGTGTGACGTCATGCAGCGGTCCAGTCCCGTCGAGTGGCGAACAGGGCTCTGAGACGCTACAGAGGACGACGCAAGGAAAGTAGAGAGCCACCATAACTATGCAATCACAAAAACACACTCGTCTCTATGGACTGTAAAATGAAAAGATCACACATCCTCAACTTGGATTGGAAGAAACAACACATGCGACTCTGATGACCAACACAATAACGGAATTCACTTTTGGAGTTTGGGAGTTCACTCCGAAATAATCTTTTGGCGTTTCAAGCAACAGTTTGTAAATATCGCTGAGACAGAACGACTGTAAGTAGGAATTTATTTGTTTATCTCGAACATAAAACATTTTAATCTCCAACACGTAGCCTATAGATATACGAGATGTGTCCGTTTTTCCTTCTCCCTCGCGCACCTTCAGCTGCATCTTCAGGTGTCTATGCAAATGTAGGTAGGTTGTTTTCAAATGTCACGGCCACGTATTATCATTCACAATCAATTGTTGACAACTGTTTAATGGTAGTTACCGCCGATGTCGTGTTCCTGGTCAACGTCTATTTAATATGTCTGGATTTCACGGCAGAAAACCGTGCAGCTGAATCATAACTTGTTGCGCCTGTGCAGTGCCAGGTAAAGCTATTGAATTTTTACGTTAGTTCAATATATGCATCTTCGTTTTTCCATGGACAAAAAAACAGATGAAATGTGGGCTTTGGAAAATGGGAATAACTGTTACCTGGGTTGATCGATTTGGGCAACTTTAAACTTTTTCTTCGATGAATCCTTGGTAGACTAATTATTCAGAATAAAACACCTGGGTCCTGTAATCCCCCAGGCTCTATCCTGTGGTCCTGTAATCCCCCAGGCTCTATCCTGTGGTCCTGTAATCCCCCAGGCTCTATCCTGTGGTCCTGTAATCCCCCAGGCTCTATCCTGTGGTCCTGTAATCCCCCAGGCTCTATCCTGTGGTCCTGTAATCCCCCAGGCTCTATCCTGTGGTCCTGTAATCCCCCAGGCTCTATCCTGTGGTCCTGTAATCCCCCAGGCTCTATCCTGTGGTCCTGTAATCCCCCAGGCTCTATCCTGTGGTCCTGTAATCCCCCAGGCTCTATCCTGTGGTCCTGTAATCCCCCAGGCTCTATCCTGTGGTCCTGTAATCCCCCAGGCTCTATGCTGTCCTGTCGTCCTGTAATCCCCCAGGCTCTATGCTGTCCTGTCGTCCTGTAATCCCCCAGGCTCTATCCTGTCGTCCTGTAATCCCCCAGGCTCTATCCTGTCGTCCTGTAATCCCCCAGGCTCTATGCTGTCCTGTCGTCCTGTAATCCTTCAGGCTCTATGCTGTCCTGTCGTCCTGTAATCCTCCAGGCTCTATGCTGTCGTCCTGTAATCCTCCAGGATCTATCCTGTGGTCCTGTAATCCCCCAGGCTCTATCCTGTGGTCCTGTAATCCCCCAGGCTCTATGCTGTCCTGTCGTCCTGTAATCCTTCAGGCTCTATGCTGTCCTGTCGTCCTGTAATCCTCCAGGCTCTATGCTGTCGTCCTGTAATCCTCCAGGCTCTATGCTGTCGTCCTGTAATCCTCCAGGCTCTATGCTGTCGTCCTGTAATCCTCCAGGATCTATCCTGTGGTCCTGTAATCCCCCATGCTCTATCCTGTGGTCCTGTAATCCCCCATGCTCTATCCTGTGGTCCTGTAATCCCCCAGGCTCTATCCTGTGGTCCTGTAATCCCCCAGGCTCTATCCTGTGGTCCTGTAATCCCCCAGGCTCTATCCTGTGGTCCTGTAATCCCCCAGGCTCTATCCTGGGGTCCTGTAATCCCCCAGGCTCTATCCTGTGGTCCTGTAATCCCCAGGCTCTATCCTGTGGTCCTGTAATCCCCCAGGCTCTATCCTGTGGTCCTGTAATCCCCAGGCTCTATCCTGTGGTCCTGTAATCCCCAGGCTCTATCCTGTGGTCCTGTAATCCCAGGCTCTATGCCGTCGTCCTGTAATCCCAGGCTCTATGCCGTCGTCCTGTAATCCCCAGGCTCTATGCCGTCGTCTTGTAATCCCCAGGCTCTATGCTGTCGTCCTGTAATCCCCAGGCTCTATGCCGTCGTCCTGTAATCCCCCAGGCTCTATGCCGTCGTCCTGTAATCCCCCAGGCTCTATGCCGTCGTCCTGTAATCCCCCAGGCTCTATGCCGTCGTCTTGTAATCCCCCAGGCTCTATGCCGTCGTCCTGTAATCCCCCAGGCTCTATGCTGTCATCCTGCAATCCCCCAGGCTCTATGCTGTCCTGTCGTCCTGTAATCCCCCAGGCTCTATGCTGTCGTCCTGTGATCCCCCAGGCTCTATGCTGTCGTCCTGTATTCCTCTAGGCTCTATGCTGTCCTGTCGTCCTGTAATCCTCCAGGCTCTATGCTGTCGTCCTGTAATCCTCCAGGCTCTATGCTGTCCTGTTGTCCTGTAATCCTCTAGGCTCTATGCTGTCCTGTTGTCCTGTAATCCTCCAGGCTCTATGCTGTCGTCCTGTAATCCCCCAGGCTCTATGCTGTCGTCCTGTAATCCCCCAGGCTCTATGCTGTCGTCCTGTAATCCTCCAGGCTCTATGCTGTCCCGTCGTCCTGTAATCCCCCAGGCTCTATGCTGTCATCCTGTAATCCCCCAGGCTCTATGCTGTCGTCCTGTAATCCCCCAGGCTCTATGCTGTCGTCCTGTAATCCCCCAGGCTCTATGCTGTCGTCCTGTAATCCTCCAGGCTCTATGCTGTCCCGTCGTCCTGTAATCCCCCAGGCTCTATGCTGTCACCCTGTAATCCCCCAGGCTCTATGCCGTCGTCCTGTAATCGTCCAGGCTCTATGCCGTCATCCTGTAATCCCACAGTCTCTATGCCGTCGTCCTGTAATCCCCCAGTCTCTATGCTGTCATCCTGTAATCCTCCAGGCTCTATGCTGTCGTCCTGTAATTCCCCCAGGCTCTATGCTGTCGTCCTGTAATTCCCCCAGGCTCTATGCTGTCGTCCTGTAATTCCCCAGGCTCTATGCTGTCGTCCTGTAATCCCCAGGCTCTATGCTGTCGTCCTGTAATCCTCCAGGCTCTATGCTGTCCTGTCGTCCTGTAATCCCCCAGGCTCTATGCTGTCGTCCTGTAATCCCCCAGGCTCTATGCTGTCGTCCTGTAATCCCCCAGGCTCTATGCTGTCGTCCTGCAATCCTCCAGGCTCTATGCTGTCCTGTCGTACTGCAATCCCCCAGGCTCTATGCTGTCCTTTCGTCCTGTAATCCTCCAGGCTCTATGCTGTCGTCCTGTAATCCTCCAGGCTCTATGCTGTCGTCCTGTAATCCTCCAGGCTCTCTGCTGTCGTCCTGTAATCCCCCAGGCTCTATGCTGTCCTGTTGTCCTGTAATCCTCTAGGCTCTATGCTGTCCTGTTGTCCTGTAATCCCCCAGGCTCTATGCTGTCGTCCTGTAATCCCCCAGGCTCTATGCTGTCGTCCTGCAATCCTCCAGGCTCTATGCTGTCCTGTCGTACTGCAATCCCCCAGGCTCTATGCTGTCCTTTCGTCCTGTAATCCTCCAGGCTCTATGCTGTCGTCCTGTAATCCCCCAGGCTCTATGCTGTCGTCCTGTAATCCCCCAGGCTCTATGCTGTCGTCCTGTAATCCCCCAGGCTCTATGCTGTCGTCCTGCAATCCTCCAGGCTCTATGCTGTCCTGTCGTAAATCCCCAGGCTCTATGCTGTCCTTTCGTCCTGTAATCCTCCAGGCTCTATGCTGTCGTCCTGTAATCCTCCAGGCTCTATGCTGTCGTCCTGTAATCCTCCAGGCTCTCTGCTGTCGTCCTGTAATCCCCCAGGCTCTATGCTGTCCTGTTGTCCTGTAATCCTCTAGGCTCTATGCTGTCGTCCTGTAATTCCCCAGTCTCTATGCTGTCGTCCTGTAATCCTCCAGGCTCTATGCTGTCGTCCTGTAATCCCCCAGGCTCTATGCTGTCGTCCTGTAATCCTCCAGGCTCTATGCTGTCGTCCTGTAATCCTCCAGGCTCTATGCTGTCGTCCTGTAATCCTCCAGGCTCTATGCTGTCGTCCTGTAATCCCCCAGTCTCTATGCTGCCCCGTAGCTCTTACAGATTATTTCAGTCTTTTGCTTAAACATTGGCAAGGACAGATTGATAGTCATCAAACATTCCTGTTGGTTTTTGGCATGTCCCCAAAGTCTACGCCTTGGTGTAGTCTCTCTCTGGCTCTGAGAGGGCTGTGTTCAATGCTGGGTGCCGGTCTGAGGTCTCAATAACAATGGTTTGGACAAAAGTAATCTTTTTTTTTCACTTTGTTTTGCTTTGAATCAGAACTACCTTTATTTGCCAATACATTAAGATGTACATGGATTTGATATGGTGCTGACAACTCCTTAAAATTAACTGAATATAGAAAATTGAATTTGTCAGATCCTGTCATCTAATACATGGACTACATGACCGAAAGCATGTGGACACCTGCTCGTTGAACATATCATTCTAAAATCATTGGCATTAATATGGACTTGCCCCCATCCCCCCCTTTGCTGCTATAACAGCCTCCACTCTTCTGGGAAGGCTTTCCACTAGATGTTGGAACATTGCTGCTATAACAGCCTCCACTCTTCTGGGAAGGCTTTCCACTAGATGTTGGAACATTGCTGCTATAACAGCCTCCACTCTTCTGGGAAGGCTTTCCACTAGATGTTGGAACATTGCTGCTATAACAGCCTCCACTCTTCTGGGAAGGCTTTCCACTAGATGTTGGAACATTGCTGCTATAACAGCCTCTACTCTTCTGGGAAGGCTTTCCACTATATGTTGGAACATTGCTGCTATAACAGCCTCCACTCTTCTGGGAAGGCTTTCCACTAGATGTTGGAACATTGCTGCTATAACAGCCTCCACTCTTCTGGGAAGGCTTTCCACTAGATGTTGGAACATTGCTGCTATAACAGCCTCCACTCTTCTGGGAAGGCTTTCCACTAGATGTTGGAACACTGCGGCGGGTCCAAGAGCTTTAGTGAGGTCGGGTACTGATGTTGAGTGATTAGGCCTGGCT
The DNA here is from genome assembly GCF_036934945.1 of Oncorhynchus masou masou. NCBI lineage: Eukaryota > Metazoa > Chordata > Actinopteri > Salmoniformes > Salmonidae > Oncorhynchus > Oncorhynchus masou. The sequence goes on along the minus strand of NW_027011535.1, from coordinate 12,378 downwards.
CGCAGGTGGCATTTCAATTCATCCCAAAGGTGTTAGATGGGGTTAGGGCTCTGTGGAATCCAGTCAAGTTTTTCCTCTTCGATCTCGACAAACAATTTCTGTTTGGACCTCGTTTTTCTGCACGGGGAATTGTTGCCACACATTTGGAAGCACAGAATCGTCTAAAATGTCATTGTATGCTGTAGCATTTAAGATTTCCCTTCACTGGAACTAAGCCCGAACCATGAAAAACAGCCCAAGGCCATTATTCCTCCTCCACCAAACTTTACAGTTGGCACTACGCATAGTCTTCTCCTGCCATCCACCAAATCCAGATTTGTCCGTCGAACTGCCAGATGATGAAGCGTGATTCATCACTCCAGAGAACGTGTTTCCACTGCTCCAGATTCCAATGGCGGTGAGCTTCACCCCCCCGGCCGTCACGTGCGTGGCAGAACAGTTTGTAGGACAAACCGTTCCAGATGATTTTGTGAGAAGACCGTTTTTCGTGATGTCTCATGGTCTGTGCAGACACCGCTCTGTCATCTTTCACAGCAGATGCGTAAGTGCGATACAGGCAGATGTGCAGATTGAGACATTTGTTTAGTATTGTGCTATTTAGATTTCCTCGGGGCGGAGACATCGACCATAGCAGGTTCAGTGTTAAAATTTGCCTTCTGAAAATGTATCTGTAATCGGCTTTATAGCCGCTTGTCGAAAACACTGCATGTGTTTCACCACGCTAACACAGTGGGCATCATAGTAAGAAGGCCCTGGTATGGGTTTCACCACGTTAACACAGTGGGCATCATAGTAAGAATGCCCTGGTAGTGGTTTCACCACGTTAACACAGTGGGCATCATAGTAAGAAGGCCCTGGTATGGGTTTCAACACGTTAACACAGTGGGCATCATAGTAAGAATGCCCTGGTATGGGTTTCACCACGTTAACACAGTGGGCATCATAGTAAGAATGCCCTGGTATGGGTTTCACCACGTTAACACAGTGGGCATCATAGTAAGAATGCCCTGGTATGGTTTCACCACGTTAACACAGTGGGCATCATAGTAAGAATGCCCTGGTATGGGTTTCACCACGTTAACACAGTGGGCATCATAGTAAGAAGGCCCTGGTATGGGTTTCACCACGTTAACACAGTGGGCATCATAGTAAGAATGCCCTGGTATGGGTTTCACCACGTTAACACAGTGGGCATCATAGTAAGAATGCCCTGGTATGGGTTTCACCACGTTAACACGATGGGCATCAGTATCACAGGGACGTGAGGCAGGAAGTAGATTAAAGGCACCTCAGTGGTATTCTAAATGGCCTTTTTATAGTGGTGTGGTCTAAAGTAGTGTGCTATATAGGGCTCTGGTCTATAATTGTGCACTACATATGGAATAGGGGCTCTGGTCTAAAGTAGTGCACTATATAGGGAATAGGCCCTGGTCTATAGTAGTGCACTATATAGGGAATACGGTGCAATTTGGGACTGTCCCTGTGTTTTTGTGAATGTGACAAATGATGAGTGGTGATAGTGATTGTTGATGCTGTCAAACCAACCAGATGGGAAGAGCCTGCACCGGCCGGTAGGTCAGATGGAATGCAGGTCAGTCCCAGGAGAGACCTGCGTCCTGTCCCAGCCTCAACCCCAGCCCCTTCCTCAGCTCTCCCAGGGATGGCTTCATGTTCATTGGGCAAGTAAACATGGAATAGCCCTCACACTGTCTGGTGTATTATATGCCCACGTCGGTCACACTCCATGCCCAACTTGGAGGGAGAATAACACGTGGTTACTCTGTAGTAGAGGTCAACCGAATGGCCGATTTCAAGTTTTCATAACAATCGGAAATCGGTATTTTTGGGCGCCAACTTTTTATTTTTTTATTTTTACACCTTGGTTATAGTAGTGGTAGTGACTACAGTAGTAATGGTAGATATAGTAGTGGTAGTGACTACAGTAGATATAGTAGTGGTAGTGACTGGTTATAGTAGTGGTAGTGACTACAGTAGTAATGGTAGATATAGTAGTGGTAGTGACTGGTTATAGTAGTGGTAGTGACTGGTTATAGTAGTGGTAGTGACTGGTTATAGTAGTGGTAGTGACTGGTTATAGTAGTGGTAGTGACTGGTTATAGTAGTGGTAGTGACTGGTGGTAGTGACTGGTTATAGTAGTGGTAGTGACTGGTTATAGTAGTGGTAGTGACTGGTTATAGTAGTGGTAGTGACTGGTTATAGTAATGGTAGTGACTGGTTATAGTAATGGTAGTGACTGGTTATAGTAATGGTAGTGACTACAGTAGTAATGGTAGTGACTACAGTAGTAATGGTAGTGACGGGATATAGTTTTAGTAATGGTAGTGACTGGTTATAGTAGTGGTAGTGACCGGTTATAGTAGTGGTAGTGACTACAGTAGTAATGGTAGTGACTGGTTATAGTAGTGGTAGTGACTGGTTATAGTAGTGGTAGTGACTACAGTAGTAGTGGTAGTGACTACAGTAGTAATGGTAGTGACTGGTTATAGTAGTGGTAGTGACTGGATATAGTAATGGTAGTGACTGGTTATAGTAATGTTAGTGACTGGTTATAGTAGTGTTAGTGACTGGTTATAGTAGTGGTAGTGACTACAGTAGTAGTGGTAGTGAATGGTTATAGTAGTGGTAGTGAATGGTTATAGTAGTGGTAGTGACTGGTTATAGTAGTGGTAGTGACTGGTTATAGTAGTGGTAGTGACTGGTTATAGTAGTGGTAGTGACTGGTTATAGTAGTGGTAGTGACTGGTTATAGTAGTGGTAGTGACTGGTTATAGTAGTGGTAGTGACTACAGTAGTAATGGTAGTGACTGGTTATAGTAGTGGTAGTGACTACAGTAGTAGTGGTAGTGACTACAGTAGTAGTGGTAGTGAATGGTTATAGTAGTGGTAGTGACTGGTTATAGTAGTGGTAGTGACTGGTTATAGTAGTGGTAGTGACTGGTTATAGTAGTGGTAGTGACTACAGTAGTAATGGTAGTGACTGGTTATAGTAGTGGTAGTGACTACAGTAGTAGTGGTAGTGACTGGTTATAGTAGTGGTAGTGAATGGTTATAGTAGTGGTAGTGACTACAGTAGTAATGGTAGTGACTGGTTATAGTAGTGGTAGTGACTGGTTATAGTAGTGGTAGTGACTGGTTATAGTAGTGGTAGTGACTGGTTATAGTAGTGGTAGTGACTGGTTCTAGTAGTGGTAGTGACTACAGTAGTAGTGGTAGTGACTGGTTCTAGTAGTGGTAGTGACTACAGTAGTAGTGGTAGTGAATGGTTATAGTAGTGGTAGTGACTACAGTAGTAATGGTAGTGACTGGTTATAGTAGTGGTAGTGACTGGTTATAGTAGTGGTAGTGACTGGTTCTGGTAGTGGTAGTGACTGGTTCTAGTAGTGGTAATGACTACAGCACTAATGGTAGTGACTGGTTATAGTAGTGGTAGTGACTGGTTATAGTAGTGGTAGTGACTGGTTATAGTAGTGGTAGTGACTGGTTCTAGTAGTGGTAGTGACTGGTTCTAGTAGTGGTAGTGTCTGGTTATAGTAGTGGTAGTGACTGGTTATAGTAATGGTAGTGACTGGTTATAGTAGTGGTAGTGTCTACAGTAGTAATGGTAGTGACTGGTTATAGTAGTGGTAGTGACTGGTTATAGTAGTGGTAGTGACTGGTTATAGTAGTGGTAGTGACTGGTTCTAGTAGTGGTAGTGACTGGTTATAGTAGTGGTAGTGACTGGTTATAGTAGTGTTAGTGACTACAATAGTAATGGTAGTGACTGGTTATAGTTATAGTAGTGGTAGTGACTACAGTACTAATGGTAGTGACTGGTTCTAGTAGTGGTAGTGACTGGTTCTAGTAGTGGTAGTGACTACAGTAGTAATGGTAGATATAGTAATGGTAGTGACTGGTTATAGTAGTGGTAGTGACTGGTTCTAGTAGTGGTAGTGACTGGTTCTAGTAGTGGTAGTGACTACAGTAGTAATGGTAGTGACTGGTTATAGTAGTGGTAGTGACTACAGTAGTAGTGGTAGTGACTGGTTATAGTAGTGGTAGTGACTGGTTATAGTAGTGGTAGTGTCTGGTTATAGTAGTGGTAGTGACTACAGTAGTAGTGGTAGTGACTGGTTATAGTAGTGTTAGTGACTGGTTATAGTAGTGGTAGTGACTGGTTATAGTAGTGGTAGCGACTGGTTTTAGTAGTGGTAGTGTCTGGTTATAGTAGTGGTAGTGTCTGGTTATAGTAGTGGTAGTGACTGGTTATAGTAGTGGTAGTGACTGGTTATAGTAGTGGTAGTGAATGGTTATAGTAGTGGTAGTGACTGGTTACAGTAGTGGTAGTGACTGGTTATAGTAGTGGTAGTGTCTGGTTATAGTAGTGGTAGTGTCTGGTTATAGTAGTGGTAGTGTCTGGTTATAGTAGTGGTAGTGTCTGGTTATAGTAGTGGTAGTGAATGGTTATAGTAGTGGTAGTGACTGGTTCTAGTAGTGGTAGTGACTACAGTAGTAATGGTAGTGACTGGTTATAGTAGTGGTAGTGACTACAGTAGTAGTGGTAGTGACTGGTTATAGTAGTGGTAGTGACTACAGTAGTAGTGGTAGTGACTGGTTATAGTAGTGGTAGTGACTGGTTATAGTAGTGTTAGTGACTGGTTATAGTAGTGGTAGTGTCTGGTTATAGTAGTGGTAGTGACTACAGTAGTAGTGGTAGTGTCTGGTTATAGTAGTGGTAGTGTCTGGTTATAGTAGTGACTGGTTATAGTAGTGGTAGTGTCTGGTTATAGTAGTGGTAGTGTCTGGTTATAGTAGTGGTAGTGTCTGGTTATAGTAGTGGTAGTGTCTGGTTATAGTAGTGGTAGTGTCTGGTTATAGTAGTGGTAGTGTCTGGTTATAGTAGTGGTAGTGTCTGGTTATAGTAGTGGTAGTGACTACAGTAGTAATGGTAGTGACTGGTTATAGTAATGGTAGTGACTACAGTAGTAATAGTAGTGGTAGTGACTACAGTAGTAATGGTAGTGACTGGTTATAGTAGTGGTAGTGACTACAGTAGTAATAGTAGTGACTGGTTATAGTAGTGGTAGTGACTACAGTAGTAATGGTAGTGACTGGTTATAGTAGTGGTAGTGACTACAGTAGTAATAGTAGTGACTGGTTATAGTAGTGGTAGTGACTACAGTAGTAATGGTAGTGAATGGTTATAGTAGTGGTAGTGACTGGTTATAGTAGTGGTAGTGACTGGTTATAGTAGTGGTAGTGACTGGTTATAGTAGTGGTAGTGACTGGTTATAGTAGTGGTAGTGACTACAGTAGTAATGGTAGTGACTGGTTATAGTAGTGGTAGTGACTACAGTAGTAGTGGTAGTGAATGGTTATAGTAGTGGTAGTGACTACAGTAGTAATGGTAGTGAATGGTTATAGTAGTGGTAGTGACTACAGTAGTAATGGTATTGAATGGTTATAGTAGTGGTAGTGACTACAGTAGTAATAGTAGTGACTGGTTATAGTAGTGGTAGTGACTACAGTAGTAATGGTAGTGACTGGTTATAGTAGTGGTAGTGACTACAGTAGTAATAGTAGTGACTGGTTATAGTAGTGGTAGTGACTACAGTAGTAATGGTAGTGACTGGTTATAGTAGTGGTAGTGACTACAGTAGTAATAGTAGTGACTGGTTATAGTAGTGGTAGTGACTACAGTAGTAATGGTAGTGAATGGTTATAGTAGTGGTAGTGACTGGTTATAGTAGTGGTAGTGACTGGTTATAGTAGTGGTAGTGACTGGTTATAGTAGTGGTAGTGACTGGTTATAGTAGTGGTAGTGACTGGTTATAGTAGTGGTAGTGACTACAGTAGTAATGGTAGTGACTGGTTATAGTAGTGGTAGTGACTACAGTAGTAGTGGTAGTGAATGGTTATAGTAGTGGTAGTGACTACAGTAGTAATGGTAGTGAATGGTTATAGTAGTGGTAGTGACTACAGTAGTAATGGTAGTGAATGGTTATAGTAGTGGTAGTGACTACAGTAGTAATGGTATTGACTGGTTATAGTAGTGGTAGTGACTGGTTATAGTAGTGGTAGTGTCTGGTTATAGTAGTGGTAGTGTCTGGTTATAGTAGTGGTAGTGACTACAGTAGTAATGGTAGTGACTGGTTCTAGTAGTGGTAGTGACTACAGTAGTAATGGTATTGACTGGTTATAGTAGTGGTAGTGTCTGGTTATAGTAGTGGTAGTGTCTGGTTATAGTAGTGGTAGTGACTACAGTAGTAGTGGTAGTGACTGGTTACAGTAGTGGTAGTGTCTGGTTATAGTAGTAATGGTAGTGACTGGTTATAGTAGTGGTAGTGACTGGTTATAGTAATGGTAGTGACTGGTTATAGTAGTGGTAGTGAAAGGTTATAGTAGTGGTAGTGAATGGTTATAGTAGTGGTAGTGAATGGTTATAGTAGTGGTAGTGACTGGTTCTAGTAGTGGTAGTGACTACAGTAGTAATGGTAGTGACTACAGTACTAATGGTAGTGACTGGTTCTAGTAGTGGTAGTGACTGGTTATAGTAGTGGTAGTGAATGGTTATAGTAGTGGTAGTGAATGGTTATAGTAGTGGTAGTGACTGGTTCTAGTAGTGGTAGTGACTACAGTAGTAATGGTAGTGACTACAGTAGTAATGGTAGTGACTGGTTCTAGTAGTGGTAGTGACTGGTTCTAGTAGTGGTAGTGACTGGTTCTAGTAGTGGTAGTGACTGGTTCTAGTAGTGGTAGTGACTGGTTATAGTAGTGGTAGTGACTACAGTACTAATGGTAGTGACTGGTTCTAGTAGTGGTAGTGACTGGTTCTAGTAGTGGTAGTGACTGGTTATAGTAATGGTAGTGACTACAGTAGTAATAGTAGTGGTAGTGACTACAGTATTAATGGTAGTGACTGGTTACAGTAGTGGTAGTGTCTGGTTATAGTAGTAATGGTAGTGACTGGTTATAGTAGTGGTAGTGACTGGTTATAGTAATGGTAGTGACTGGTTATAGTAGTGGTAGTGTCTGGTTACAGTAGTGGTAGTGACTGGTTCTAGTAGTGTTAGTGACTACAGTACTAATGGTAGTGACTGGTTCTAGTAGTGGTAGTGACTGGTTATAGTAGTGGTAGTGAATGGTTATAGTAGTGGTAGTGAATGGTTATAGTAGTGGTAGTGACTGGTTCTAGTAGTGGTAGTGACTACAGTAGTAATGGTAGTGACTACAGTAGTAATGGTAGTGACTGGTTCTAGTAGTGGTAGTGACTGGTTCTAGTAGTGGTAGTGACTGGTTCTAGTAGTGGTAGTGACTGGTTCTAGTAGTGGTAGTGACTGGTTATAGTAGTGGTAGTGACTGGTTCTAGTAGTGGTAGTGACTGGTTCTAGTAGTGGTAGTGACTGGTTCTAGTAGTGGTAGTGACTGGTTCTAGTAATGGTAGTGACTGGTTTTAGTAATGGTAGTGACTGGTTTTAGTAGTGGTAGTGACTGGTTCTAGTAGTGGTAGTGACTGGTTATAGTAGTGGTAGTGACTGGTTTTAGTAGTGGTAGTGACTGGTTCTAGTAGTGGTAGTGACTGGTTATAGTAGTGGTAGTGACTGGTTCTAGTAGTGGTAGTGACTGGTTATAGTAGTGGTAGTGACTGGTTATAGTAGTGACTGGTTCTAGTAGTGGTAGTGACTGGTTATAGTAGTGATAGTGACTGGTTATAGTAGTGGTAGTGTCTGGTTATAGTAGTGGTAGTGACTGGTTATAGTAGTGGTAGTGTCTGGTTATAGTAGTGGTAGTGACTGGTTATAGTAGTGATAGTGACTGGTTATAGTAGTGGTAGTGTCTGGTTATAGTAGTGGTAGTGACTGGTTATAGTAGTGGTAGTGACTGGTTATAGTAGTGGTAGTGACTGGTTATAGTAGTGACTGGTTCTAGTAGTGGTAGTGACTGGTTATAGTAGTGGTAGTGAATGGTTATAGTAGTGGTAGTGACTGGTTATAGTAGTGGTAGTGACTGGTTCTAGTAGTGGTAGTGACTACAGTACTAATGGTAGTGACTGGTTCTAGTAGTGGTAGTGACTGGTTCTAGTAGTGGTAGTGACTGGTTCTAGTAGTGGTAGTGACTGGTTATAGTAATGGTAGTGACTGGTTTTAGTAGTGGTAGTGACTGGTTATAGTAATGGTAGTGACTGGTTTTAGTAGTGGTAGTGACTACAGTACTAATGGTAGTGACTGGTTATAGTAGTGGTAGTGACTGGTTCTGGTAGTGGTAGTGACTGGTTATAGTAGTGGTAGTGACTACAGTACTAATGGTAGTGACTGGTTATAGTAGTGGTAGTGACTGGTTCTAGTAGTGGTAGTGACTGGTTCTAGTAGTGGTAGTGACTGGTTATAGTAATGGTAGTGACTGGTTTTAGTAGTGGTAGTGACTGGTTATAGTAGTGGTAGTGACTGGATATAGTAATGGTAGTGACTGGTTATAGTAGTGGTAGTGTCTGGTTCTAGTAGTGGTAGTGACTGGTTATAGTAGTGGTAGTGACTGGTTATAGTAGTGGTAGTGACTGGTTATAGTAGTGGTAGTGACTGGTTATAGTAGTGGTAGTGACTACAGTACTAATGGTAGTGACTGGTTCTAGTAGTGGTAGTGACTGGTTATAGTAGTGGTAGTGACTGGTTATAGTAGTGTTAGTGACTACAATAGTAATGGTAGTGACTGGTTATAGTTATAGTAGTGGTAGTGACTACAGTACTAATGGTAGTGACTGGTTCTAGTAGTGGTAGTGACTGGTTCTAGTAGTGGTAGTGACTGGTTATAGTAGTGGTAGTGACTACAGTAGTAATGGTAGATATAGTAATGGTAGTGACTGGTTATAGTAGTGGTAGTGACTGGTTATAGTAGTGGTAGTGACTACAGTAGTAGTGGTAGTGACTACAGTAGTAATGGTAGATATAGTAGTGGTAGTGACTGGTTATAGTAATGGTAGTGACTACAGTAGTAATGGTAGTGACTGGTTATAGTAGTGGTAGTGACTGGTTATAGTAGTGGTAGTGACTGGTTATAGTAGTGTTAGTGACTACAATAGTAATGGTAGTGACTGGTTATAGTTATAGTAGTGGTAGTGACTACAGTACTAATGGTAGTGACTGGTTCTAGTAGTGGTAGTGACTGGTTATAGTAGTGGTAGTGACTGGTTATAGTAGTGGTAGTGACTGGTTATAGTAGTGGTATTGACTGGTTATAGTAGTGGTAGTGACTGGTTATAGTAGTGGTAGTGACTGGTTATAGTAGTGGTAGTGACTGGTTATAGTAGTGGTAGTGACTGGTTATAGTAGTGGTAGTGACTACAGTAGTAGTGGTAGTGACTGGTTATAGTAATGGTAGTGACTGGTTATAGTAGTGGTAGTGACTGGTTATAGTAGTGGTAGTGACTACAGTAGTAATGGTAGATATAGTAGTGGTAGTGACTGGTTATAGTAATGGTAGTGACTGGTTATAGTAGTGGTAGTGACTACAGTAGTAATGGTAGATATAGTAGTGGTAGTGACTGGTTCTAGTAGTGGTAGTGACTGGTTATAGTAGTGGTAGTGACTGGTTATAGTAGTGGTAGTGACTGGTTCTAGTAGTGGTAGTGACTGGTTATAGTAGTGGTAGTGACTACAGTAGTAGTGGTAGTGACTACAGTAGTAATGGTAGATATAGTAGTGGTAGTGACTGGTTCTAGTAGTGGGAGTGACTGGTTATAGTAGTGGTAGTGACTGGTTATAGTAGTGGTAGTGACTACAGTAGTAGTGGTAGTGACTACAGTAGTAGTGGTAGTGACTACAGTAGTAATGGTAGATATAGTAGTGGTAGTGACTGGTTATAGTAATGGTAGTGACTACAGTAGTAATGGTAGATATAGTAGTGGTAGTGACTGGTTATAGTAATGGTAGTGACTACAGTAGTAATGGTAGTGACTGGTTATAGTAGTGGTAGTGACTACAGTAGTAATGGTAGTGAATGGTTATAGTAGTGGTAGTGACTGGTTATAGTAGTGGTAGTGACTGGTTAGTAGTGGTTATAGTAAGTGGTAGTGACTGGTTATAGTAATGGTAGTGACTGGTTATAGTAGTGGTAGTGACTGGTTATAGTAGTGGTAGTGACTGGTTATAGTAGTGGTAGTGACTGGTTATAGTAGTGGTAGTGACTGGTTATAGTAATGGCAGTGACTGTGGTAGTGACTGTAGTAATGGTAGTGACTACAGTAGTAATGGTAGTGACTGGATATAGTTTTAGTAATGGTAGTGACTGGTTATAGTAGTGGTAGTGACTGGTTATAGTAGTGGTAGTGACTACAGTAGTAATGGTAGTGACTGGTTATAGTAATGGTAGTGACTACAGTAGTAGTGGTAGTGACTGGTTATAGTAGTGGTAGTGACTGGTTATAGTAGTGGTAGTGACTACAGTAGTAGTGGTAGTGAATGGTTATAGTAGTGGTAGTGACTGGTTATAGTAGTGGTAGTGACTACAGTAGTAGTGGTAGTGAATGGTTATAGTAATGGTAGTGACTACAGTAGTAATGGTAGTGACTGGTTATAGTAGTGGTAGTGACTGGTTATAGTAGTGTTAGTGACTACAGTAGTAATGGTAGTGACTATGGTTATAGTAGTGGTAGTGACTGGATTATAGTAGTGGTAGTGACTGGTTATAGTAGTGTAGTGACTACAGTAGTAATGGTAGTGACTGGTTATAGTAATGGTAGTGACTGGTAGTGGTAGTGACCGTTATAGTGGGTAGTGACTACAGTAGTAATGGTAGTGACTACAGTAGTAGTGGTAGTGAATGGTTATAGTAGTGGTAGTGACTGGATATAGTAATGGTAGTGACTGGTTATAGTAGTGGTAGTGACTACAGTACTAGTGGTAGTGACTGGTTCTAGTAGTGGTAGTGACTGGTTCTAGTAGTGGTAGTGACTGGTTCTGGTAGTGGTAGTGACTGGTTCTGGTAGTGGTAGTGACTGGTTCTGGTAGTGGTAGTGACTACAGTACTAATGGTAGTGACTGGTTCTAGTAGTGGTAGTGACTGGTTCTCGTAGTGGTATTGACTGGTTCTGGTAGTGGTAGTGACTGGTTCTGGTAGTGGTAGTGACTGGTTCTGGTAGTGGTAGTGACTACAGTACTAATGGTAGTGACTGGTTCTAGTAGTGGTAGTGACTGGTTCTCGTAGTGGTATTGACTGGTTCTCGTAGTGGTATTGACTTGTTCTCGTAGTGGTAGTGACTTGTTCTCGTAGTGGTAGTGACTTGTTCTCGTAGTGGTTGCTCCCTCGTAGTGGCAGTGACTGGTTCTTGTCTCGTAGTAGTGGTAGTGACTGGTTCTAGGCACTACAATAGTAATGGTAGTGACTGGTTCTAGTAGTGGTAGTGACTGTGGCAGGACTGGTTCATAGTGGTAGTGACTGGTTATAGTAGTGGTAGTGACTACAGTACTAGTGGTAGTGACTGGTTCTAGTAGTGGTAGTGATTGGTTCTAGTAGTGGTAGTGACTGGTTCTAGTAGTGGTAGTGACTGGTTCTAGTAGTGGTGGTGACTGGTTATAGTAGTGGTAGTGACTACAATAGTAATGGTAGTGGTGGTGACTGGTTCTAGTAGTGGTAGTGACTACAATAGTAATGGTAGTGACTGGTTATAGTAGTGTTAGTGACTACAGTACTAATGGTAGTGACTGGTTCTAGTAGTGGTAGTGACTGGTTATAGTAGTGGTAGTGACTGGTTATAGTAGTGGTAGTGACTGGTTATAGTAGTGGTAGTGACTGGTTCTAGTAGTGACTGGTAGTAGACTACAATAGTAATGGTAGTGACTGGTTCTAGTAGTGGTGGACTGGTTCTAGTAGTGGTAGTGACTGGTTCTAGTAGTGTTAGTGACTGGTTCTCGTAGTGGTGGTGACTGGTTCTCGTAGTGGTGTTGACTGGTTCTCGTTGTGGTGGTGACTACATTAGTTATTTGCCTGAACATGAGAAAGTTGGTTTGGTGTCTCTACATTTATATGGTTGATAAATGTTTTTTATATTTTGAACTCGTATTGAAATGCTTGTATTTCTAGCTCCAATAGTGCAGTAATATCTAACAATTTCACCACATATACCCAAACAGATCTACATTTACATTTACATTTAAGTCATTTAGCAGACGCTTTATCCAGAGCGACTTACAAAATGGTGAATTCACCTTCTGACATCCAGTGGAACAGCCACTTTACAATAGTGCATCTAACCATTTAAGGGGGTGAGAAGGATTTGCTTTATCCTATCCTAGGTATTCCTTAAAGAGGTGGGGTTTCCAGGTGTCTCCGGAAGGTGGTGATTGACTCGCTGTCCTGGCGTCGTGAGGGAGTGTCCAAGATCTAA
>NW_027011534.1:0-23584 GCF_036934945.1 Oncorhynchus masou masou | reverse complement strand
GGAACATTTCGACAATCACCGTATAGTTACTGAGAAAGTCCCTATTGGAACTGTACGGTCCCTTACTAGACGTCCGAAAACATTTTAGAAATTCGGGGACGGCGTCGGGCCGAGCGGTAGGGCCAGACCTACCGGGAAGTCATCAAATGAACTTTGTCGGACATTCGGTTTTCGTTTAATAAAATAAACAAATTTTAGCCCATTTTTGCGCAATGCCGGAATATCCCACAAGAGGGCATAAGCAATCATATTGCTATTGGACAAAACATCCCGAATCACGACGTGCCATATCTCGGAAACCGAAAATATTTCGAAGCCGAAACTTGGTGAGCGTAGGTTTGGCATTATGGGAAGATGGCCCCGAACAAGATGGCGTCTAGGCCTCAACGGTTTTTGAGTTATGGCCATATTTCTGGGATTAAAGGTCCAAAATGAAAATAGAGAAAAGATTTTTTCACTTCACGTCAAAGTCAAGGAGCCTCCGGTGTCAATAAAAAAAAAATCGGCCATTTATCTATCGTCATTTACGAGAAATCGTACGTTGACCAGATCGTGATGTTCAGATATAGGTGTTTTTTTTTTTTCAACGGTTACAGATCCAGTTGCAGGGTGTTCATACGAGTATTTTTTAAATGTGCTGCGGAGCTCTGCGACATTTCTGTGATTTTCTATGATTTTCTGAAATAACACACACTCACTAAACCCTCCGTAAATAACTCAGTTCTTAACGTAAAGACTTAAAACTCAGGATTCTGTAAAGGCATACCCCAATGAGGATATGAGTTTATTTATAGCTTCCTGTGCCAACCGGAAGTGCCATAATTGGTGACTCAGGGGCTGTTTGGAAGGGTTAAAAAAATCAGATCTGTCCAAAACTTCATATGTGTGATTAGACAACCCCCATGAACTGTAAATCAGTCATTTTTCCCAACAGATGTCAAAGAAAAGCTCTCACACACACACACACAGCAAGGATGGAGTGACAAAGCGTGGTGTTTAAAGACACAGAGAGCAGGCAATGGCATAAACATAATCCCAAGGCCGTGCCGAGTCCAACGAGGTGCCCCGCTTGACCGTAGCTCACTCGGTCTGAGCGCAGCGACCATGAGAAAAATAGGCCCACAATGAAGCCTGCACCACAATGTCATTTGATTTTGGGTGACAGCGGCGGAACCGTTAGGTTTAGAAGGACAATTCAAACACAGGACTGTTCCTAAGGTCCTCCCGATCTGTGCAAGCCTAACCTTGACTGTGTGGCATTAACCTTTCACAGTTAAAAGAAGGTGTTTACAAAAAAACAGTGTGCATTGACTTCTCTCCCCATAGGAATACATTGCCTGCTCCCCTAAATACAACCTGGGGTCTTTATGGGTTATGAATGCTGTATGAACCTGTCTTCTATGACATTCCATCAGACCACTATGAGGTCTACCTGTGTCGATTCTAAGCTTCCTGGAGCAACCGGAAGTGGTTAGATTGACCCAAAAGGTATTTGGATGTACATCACCTCGAAAGGTGCCGAGGCCTCTGCATTATTCAACCCTGTGTAGATCAGTCAATTCTCAACTTAAAGACTTAAAACTCAGGATTCCCTAGGTTTCTATGTCAGTCAAGACATGTGTGTATTTATAGCTTCCTGTGCCAACCGGAAGTGCCATAATTGGTGACTCAGGGGCTGTTTGGAAGGGTTAAAAAAATCAGATCTGTCCAAAACTTCATATGTGTGATTAAACAACCCCCATGAACTATAAATCAGTCATTTTTCCCATAAAAATTCAAAGGAAAAATAAATCACACAGATACACAACTTGGATGGAGGGACGTATTGGGGTGTGTAGAGACTGACAGTGCCTCCAATAGTTAGCTTTGTTCGAGCTAAAAAAGAACCGTCAGACCTAGAGTTCCGAAACTTTAGAATCCTGTTCTAGACCTCAGGTAGATAGTGCGTGGTGAGTTACGGCGCTCTAGAATGTTCTCGGACCGAGAAACAGCGTCGAACATTTGCAATGACTTCAATTCATTTTGACCATTACGAAAATGGCGACATTTAGAAATGTCCCAGAGACACAAGACTAGGTGCATTGTGACCGTCTCGGCCCATAGAGACAGAACCCAACATCTCGGTCCGATAGCTCATTCAAGGACCCCGTAGCAAGGCATGGAAAAAAGTGGATTTTCAGCACCAATTAGGCTTTTACTCGGACACCAAATGACCTATCGAGCCGAAACTCGGGATTCGGGGTCGCCTCACATAGGACTACACATAATGTCCGAACTGGCCCCGCAGCTAGAAAGTAACTATGTGTTTTATGGTTTTTTAATGTTTTGTACCGAAGGCCTTGTGAATTTTGGGCCAGCTCTGAAGTATGTTATACTTGGCTCCTAAATGAGTTGGGAAAAGTGGGTTTGGTGTCAGTTTGTATCAGTTTGGTGTCAGAATGATATCAAATTGACTGATGGACGGTGACTTGCAGGTGACTCTTGTCCATTAGCAATATGTTTAAGCGGTGAGGTACCATCACCAAAAGCGACATTCTGAAATCAACCCAAACGAGCGATGGAGAGGTACCAGTATCACTGCCCAGACATCCCGAGGTCATCGGGCCAGTCAATTTGGCATTCCTGCATGATTTTTATGGCATGACAAATTGGTGATGGTGAATGCCCAGTTAACCATATGGCAAATGCACAGTGACTTTGAAAGAGTGAGAAAAATCACCAAATGGACATTCTGGAATCGACCCTAATGAGTGATGGAGAGGTACCAGAATCACTGCCAAGCCATCCCGAGTTCATCGGGCCAGTCAATTTGGCATTCCTGCACAAATTTTCAGTGACTTTGCAAAAGTAAGGAACATTTGCAATATGTTTAAGCGGTGAGGTACCATCACCAAAAGCGACATTCTGAAATCAACCCAAACGAGCCATGGAGAGGTACCAGTATCACTGCCCAGCCATCCCTATGTCATCGGGCCAGTCAATTTGGCATTCCTGCATGATTTTTATGGCATGACAAATTGGTGATGGTGACTGCCCAGTTAACCATATGGCAAATGCACAGTGACTTTGCAAAAGTGAGAAAACATGACCAAATGGACATTCTGAAATCAACCCTAACGAGTGATGGAGAGGTACCAGAATCACTGCCAAGCCATCCCGACTTCATCGGGCCAGTCAATTTGGCATTCCTGCACAAATTTTCAGTGACTTTGCAAAAGTAAGGAACATTTGCAATATGTTTTAACAGTGAGGTACCATCACCAAAAGCGACATTCTGAAATCAACCCAAACGAGCCATGGAGAGGTACCAGTATCACTGCCCAGCCATCCCGAGGTCATCGGGCCAGTCAATTTGGCATTCCTGCAAAAATTTTCAGTGACTTTGCAAAAGTAAGGAACATTTGCAATATGTTTTAACAGTGAGGTACCATCACCAAAAGCGACATTCTGAAATCAACCCAAACGAGCGATGGAGAGGTACCAAAATCACTGCCCAGCCATCCTGAGGTCATCGGGCCAGTCAATTTGGCATTCCTGCATGATTTTTATGGCATGACAAATTGGTGATGGTGACTGCCCAGTTAACCATATGGCAAATGCACAGTGACTTTGCAAAAGTGAGAAAACATGACCAAATGGACATTCTGAAATCAACACAAACAATGGCATGACCATAGTGTCCAGACTGTGCCGAGTCCAACGAGGTGCCCCGCTTGACCGTAGCTCGCTCGGTCTGAGCGCGGCGACCATGAGAAAAATAGGCCCAATATGAAGCCTTCACCAGTACGTCATTTGATTTTGGGTGACAGCGGCGGAACCGTTAGGTTTAGAAAGACAATTCAACCACAGGACTGTTCCTAAGGTCCTCCTGATCTGTCCAAGCCTATCCTTGACCGTGTGACATTAACCCTTCACAGTCAAAAGAAGGTGTTTACATAAAAACAGTGTTCATTGACTTCTCTCCCCATAGGAATATATTGGCTGCTCCACTAAATACAACCTGGAGTCTATATGGGTTATGAATGTTGTATGAACCTGTCTTTGGTACCAGTCCATCAGACCACTATAAGGTCTACCTGTGTCGATTCTAAGCTTCCTGGACCAACCGGAAGTGGTTCAAATCGCCCTAAAAGTGTATACCCATACACTGCCTGCAATTTGATGGACATAGTGCATTGAACCCTGTGTAAATCAGTCAGTTTTCATGGTAAAGACTTAAAACTCAGGATTCTCTAATGGAATAGCCCAATGAGGATGTATGTTGAGTTACAGCTTCCTGTGCCAACCGGAAGTGCCATAATTGGTGTCTCATGGGCTGTTTGGAGGGGTTAAAAATATCAGATCTTTCCAAAACTTCATATATATGATTAGCCAACCCCCATGAACTGTAAATCAGTCATTTTTCCCATAAAAATTCAAAGGAAAACTAAATCACACAGATACACAACATGGATGGAGGGACGTATCATTGGGGTGCGTAGAGACTGACAGTGCCTCCAATAGTTAGCTTTGAATGATATCAAATTGACTGATGGACAGTGACTTGCAGGTGACTCTTGTCCATTAGCAATATGTTTAAGCGGTGAGGTACCATCACCAAAAGCGACATTCTGAAATCAACCCAAACGAGCGATGGAGAGGTACCAGTATCACTGCCCAGACATCCCGAGGTCATCGGGCCAGTCAATTTGGCATTCCTGCGTGATTTTTACAGCATGACAAATTGGTAATGGTGACTGCCCAGTTAACCATATGGCAAATGCACAGTGACTTTGAAAGAGTGAGAAAAATCACCAAATGGACATTCTGGAATCGACCCTAACGAGTGATGGAGAGGTACCAGAATCACTGCCAAGCCATCCCGAGTTCATCGGGCCAGTCAATTTGGCATTCCTGCACAAATTTTCAGTGACTTTGCAAAAGTAAGGAACATTTGCAATATGTTTTAACAGTGAGGTACCATCACCAAAAGCGACATTCTGAAATCAACCCAAACGAGCCATGGAGAGGTACCAGTATCACTGCCCAGCCATCCCGAGGTCATCGGGCCAGTCAATTTGGCATTCCTGCAAAAATTTTCAGTGACTTTGCAAAAGTAAGGAACATTTGCAATATGTTTTAACAGTGAGGTACCATCACCAAAAGCGACATTCTGAAATCAACCCAAACGAGCCATGGAGAGGTACCAGTATCACTGCCCAGCCATCCCGAGGTCATCGGGCCAGTCAATTTGGCATTCCTGCAAAAATTTTCAGTGACTTTGCAAAAGTAAGGAACATTTGCAATATGTTTTAACAGTGAGGTACCATCACCAAAAGCGACATTCTGAAATCAACCCAAACGAGCCATGGAGAGGTACCAGTATCACTGCCCAGCCATCCTGAGGTCATCGGGCCAGTCAATTTGGCATTCCTGCATGATTTTTATAGCATGACAAATTGGTGATGGTGACTGCCCAGTTAACCATATGGCAAATGCACAGTGACTTTGAAAGAGTGAGAAAAATCACCAAATGGACATTCTGAAATCAGCCCAAACGAGCGATGGAGAGGTACCAGTATCACTGCCCAGCCATCCCGAGGTCATCGGGCCAGTCAATTTGGCATTCCTGCAAGAATTTTTTGTGACTTTGCAAAAGTAAGGAACATTTGCAATATGTTTAAGCGGTGAGGTACCATCACCAAAAGCGACATTCTGAAATCAACCCAAACGAGCGATGGAGAGGTACCAAAATCACTGCCCAGCCATCCCTATGTCATCGGGCCAGTCATTTTGGCATTCCTGCATGATTTTTATGGCATGACAAATTGGTGATGGTGACTGCCCAGTTAACCATATGGCAAATGCACAGTGACTTTGCAAAAGTGAGAAAACATGACCAAATGGACATTCTGAAATCAACACAAACAATGGCATGACCATAGTGTCCAGACTGTGCCGAGTCCAACGAGGTGCCCCGCTTGACCGTAGCTCGCTCGGTCTGAGCGCGGCGACCATGAGAAAAATAGGCCCAATATGAAGCCTTCACCAGTACGTCATTTGATTTTGGGTGACAGCGGCGGAACCGTTAGGTTTAGAAAGACAATTCAACCACAGGACTGTTCCTAAGGTCCTCCTGATCTGTCCAAGCCTATCCTTGACCGTGTGACATTAACCCTTCACAGTCAAAAGAAGGTGTTTACATAAAAACTGTGTTCATTGACTTCTCTCCCCATAGGAATATATTGGCTGCTCCACTAAATACAACCTGGAGTCTATATGGGTTATGAATGTTGTATGAACCTGTCTTTGGTACCAGTCCATCAGACCACTATAAGGTCTACCTGTGTCGATTCTAAGCTTCCTGGACCAACCGGAAGTGGTCCAAATCGCCCTAAAAGTGTATACCCATACACTGCCTGCAATTTGATGGACATAGTGCATTGAACCCTGTGTAAATCAGTCAGTTTTCATGGTAAAGACTTAAAACTCAGGATTCTCTAATGGAATAGCCCAATGAGGATGTATGTTGAGTTACAGCTTCCTGTGCCAACCGGAAGTGCCATAATTGGTGTCTCATGGGCTGTTTGGAGGGGTTAAAAATATCAGATCTTTCCAAAACTTCATATATATGATTAGGCAACCCCCATGAACTGTAAATCAGTCATTTTTCCCATAAAAATTCAAAGGAAAACTAAATCACACAGATACACAACATGGATGGAGGGACGTATCATTGGGGTGCGTAGAGACTGACAGTGCCTCCAATAGTTAGCTTTGAATGATATCAAATTGACTGATGGACGGTGACTTGCAGGTGACTCTTGTCCATTAGCAATATGTTTAAGCGGTGAGGTACCATCACCAAAAGCGACATTCTGAAATCAACCCAAACGAGCGATGGAGAGGTACCAGAATCACTGCCCAGCCATCCCGAGTTCATCGGGCCAGTCAATTTGGCATTCCTGCATGATTTTTATGGCATGACAAATTGGTGATGGTGAATGCCCAGTTAACCATATGGCAAATGCACAGTGACTTTGCAAAAGTGAGAAAACATAAACAAATGGACATGATGAAATCAACACCACGAGTGATTGAAAGGAACAACAATCACTGCCCGGCCATCCCGAGTTCATCAGGCCAGTCAATTTTGCATTTCTGAAGGATTTTTGAGCATGTCAAATTTCTTATGACATTTGGCCCCCACAAAACATATGCCTTATGCACAAGCAAAAAAAAAAAAAAACATTATAATAATAAAATATGACTAAAGTATGTTGATACAGTTCTTATACGTGTGTAACTGACACAAAATTCGAAAATTTTTCGAAAAACGGTCCAGAAAGCACTTTTTTAGGGGTGTGTGAAGTTTTTTATGAAATTTAATCATTTTTGACTTTTGACTTCTGACTTCCTGTGAAATCATATTGCAGATGGAGAAAACACATGCAATATGCGCAAAAAAAAAAAAAAAAAATTATGATAATAAAATATGACTAAAGTATGTTGATACAGTTCTTATACGTGTGTAACTGACACAAAATGCGAAAAAATTTCGAAAAACGGTCCAGAAAGCACTTTTTTAGGGGTGTGTGAAGTTTTTATGAAATTTTATAATTTT
This sequence comes from Oncorhynchus masou masou, assembly GCF_036934945.1. Taxonomy (NCBI): domain Eukaryota; kingdom Metazoa; phylum Chordata; class Actinopteri; order Salmoniformes; family Salmonidae; genus Oncorhynchus; species Oncorhynchus masou. The sequence continues at coordinate 15,981 of NW_027011534.1, read as the reverse complement.
TGACTTTTGACTTCTGACTTCCTATGAAATCATATTGCAAATGGACAAAACATATGCAATATGCGCAAGTAAAAAAATTAAAAAAATTATGATAATATAATTGGACAAAAGTATTTTAATACAGTTCTTATACATGTGTAATTGTCAAAAAAAGCGAAAGAATTTCGAAAAACGGTCCAGAAAGCACTTTTTTAAGGGGTGATACGTTTTTTTCAAAAAATTCGTTTTTTCAAAATTTGGCTTTTGGATGTTGACTTGGAGTCCAATACCAATATGAAAAACCATGGTGGAGTGCAATCGCCACCTGTTGGATTTTTGAAGTGTTACAACTGGCAATACCCATATGGCAATAGAAGTAAACTTTGCATGAATCAACGCCGCTTTGGGTGGTATTGGCCAATGTGTGCATGGTTTGTCCTATGCCAATAACTTGCCATTCATTTTTGTCCACTACGGGGGTGAAATCCCTTACATATTCTGCGCCTCAACCGAGTTGGAGAAGTTGTTGGGTTGTAATTTCTACAGTGAATAAAAATATGCTAGCCATTTATGTTCTGAAAATACTAAACATTTCCCCCTCTACGTTTTCTGATGTAAAATGGCAATCATACTCACGTAACTGGGTTGATTGATGTGGTCTTGTTATTATACCTACACACTGAAGATGGCTGCAACGCCGAAACGTGTGTGTGTCCCTGATGCAGTGAAAATAACTATCATTAAATAATGAAGTGAGCTTTAAGCAACATATTTTAGAGTGAGGACACATTCCACATTTTTGTTTGTCTGAATTTGCAGATTTTACGCACCATCCAAGCTTCTGTGAGAGCACACTGGTTCTCTTCTGATTAGCTATATTCTCTACAGCCTTCTAAGGTGGAAGCATACTTCTGAGACAGCATAATGTCTTTTTTTATTTCCAATGGCTGTCTATCCTGTCTTTGCATTCATAATCTAATGTTAAATGTAAGGTTTTGCCCGGTTCACCTGGTTCGGTTTACCTGGTTCAAATCCAGGATGCATCACATCTGGCTGCGATTGGGAGTAGCATAGGGCTGCGCACAATTACCCCAGCATCGTCTGGGTTGTCTGGGGTAGGCTGTCATTGTAAATAAGAATTTGTTCTTAACTGACTTGACTAGTAAAAAAAATATATATTTTAACGCTCCCGTCAACTCATACGCCCTGCCCCCACACACAGCCCTCCCTCCACACACAGCCCTGCCTCCACACACAGCCCTACCTCCACACACAGCCCTACCTCCACACACAGCACTGCCTCCACACACAGCCCTACCTCCACACACAGCCCTCCCTCCACACACAGCCCTCCCTCCACACACAGCACTCCCTCCACACACAGCCCTGCCTCCACACACAGCCCTCCCTCCACACACAGCCCTGCCTCCACACACAGACCTCCCTCCACACACAGCCCTGCCCCCACACACAGCCCTCCCTCCACACACAGCCCTGCCCCCACACACAGCCCTACCTCCACACACAGCCCTGCCTCCACACACAGCCCTACCTCCACACACAGCCCTGCATCCACACACAGACCTCCCTCCACACACAGACCTCCCTCCACACACAGCCCTGCCCCCACACACAGCCCTCCCTCCACACACAGCCCTACCTCCACACACAGCCCTGCCTCCACACACAGCCCTACCTCCACACACAGCCCTGCATCCACACACAGCCCTCCCTCCACACACAGCACTCCCTCCACACACAGCCCTGCATCCACACACAGCCCTCCCTCCACACACAGCACTCCCTCCACACACAGCCCTGCCTCCACACACAGCCCTACCTCCACACACAGCCCTCCCTCCACACACAGCCCTGCCCCCACACACAGCCCTACCTCCACACACAGCCCTGCCTCCACACACAGCCCTACCTCCACACACAGCCCTGCATCCACACACAGCCCTCCCTCCACACACAGCCCTGCCCCCACACACAGCCCTACCTCCACACACAGCCCTGCCTCCACACACAGCCCTACCTCCACACACAGCCCTGCATCCACACACAGACCTCCCTCCACACACAGACCTCCCTCCACACACAGCCCTGCCCCCACACACAGCCCTCCCTCCACACACAGCCCTACCTCCACACACAGCCCTGCCTCCACACACAGCCCTACCTCCACACACAGCCCTGCATCCACACACAGCCCTCCCTCCACACACAGCACTCCCTCCACACACAGCCCTGCATCCACACACAGCCCTCCCTCCACACACAGCACTCCCTCCACACACAGCCCTGCCTCCACACACAGCCCTACCTCCACACACAGCCCTACCTCCACACACAGCCCTGCATCCACACACAGCCCTCCCTCCACACACAGCACTCCCTCCACACACAGCCCTGCCTCCACACACAGCCCTCCCTTCACACACAGCCCTACCTCCACACACAGACCTCCCTCCACACACAGCCCTGCCCCCACACACAGCCCTCCCTCCACACACAGCCCTGCCCCCACACACAGCCCTACCTCCACACACAGCCCTGCCTCCACACACAGCCCTACCTCCACACACAGCACTCCCTCCACACACAGCCCTGCCTCCACACACAGCCCTACCTCCACACACAGCCCTGCATCCACACACAGCACTCCCTCCACACACAGCACTCCCTCCACACACAGCCCTGCCTCCACACACAGCCCTCCCTCCACACACAGCACTCCCTCCACACACAGCCCTCCTTCCACACACAGCCCTGCATCCACACACAGCACTCCCTCCACACACAGCCCTCCCTCCACACACAGCCCTCCCTCCACACACAGACCTCCCTCCACACACAGCCCTCCCTCCACACACAGCACTCCCTCCACACACAGCCCTCCTTCCACACACAGCACTGCCTCCACACACAGCCCTGCCTCCACACACAGCCCTGCCTCCACACACAGCCCTGCCTCCACACACAGACCTGCCTCCACACACAGCCCTGCCTCCACACACAGCCCATTGGGGGGGCCCTTCTAACCTGGGAAGTGTGACGCCTGCTTCTACACCAGCGACTGAACTTATATGAGCTAATTGTCTCTATCTCAGTGTCAGACTAAAGCTATCAATCCAGGAGAGTCGGAATTTAATATTCAACACTGTTAATATGAACTCTATCATCACTTTTGTTTTGGAAGTTTATTGCTGTGTTTCCATTTTCCAAACATGCATATCATACATGTGAACCTCAAACACAAAATGTCAAGGAATTTAGTTCTTACACAGTTACTGTTTTGTTAGCAGGTTAATATTTATTGTCATAAGTTTTGCCCTGGAATCAGCTCTGCGGAGTGGTCACCAGCTGGCACAGCAGTCACTAGCTGGCACAGCCACAAAGTCCTAAAATCAGGTGTTAAACCTAACCTTAACCACACTGCTAACTAATGCGTAACCCTATCCTTAAATTAAGATTAAAAAGATAATTTTGTGATACAGACAATTTTGACTTTGCAGCTGTCCCATCTAGCGGAAAACGCTCAGTTTTACCTTCAGGGCAAGACTCATGACAATAATCACCAACCTGCTTTTTGCTACTCAGAGGCACCTACACACAAACTGAAGGCTGTAAAGCAGAAACATCTGTGTATGATATCCCTGATGCAGTGAAAATAATATAACAAATCAAAAAATGAACTAAGCTGTGTGACAATTTTTTACTTTATGCGAAATAGAGTCCAGACCTATTACATTTGTTTACTCAGAGGTTCCCCATGATCAATAATTTATAGGGCCTTCGTCTCTCTCTTTGGTATATGTCCAGTAGAATGCGTTCAGAACGTCCAGTTCCCTGTCCTGGAGATGTCTGTGGCAGACTGTGGCGCTCGGTCCCTAAGCATGCTGGGAGTACTGGTCCAGGGAGTACTGGTCCAGGAAGTGCAGGTGGAACGAGCCGAGGCATGCCAGGACCTTCTCTAGAGTGGCAGAGGGGGTCATCACGCACAGTCTGGGAGGGATGACGCACAAACAATCATTTTAATGTACTAATCTCACACACTCAGGGGTGTCATGCACCACAAAAATCTGAGAGGGCAAATCATAGGCCCCCATGTCCATAACTTCTTTTGGCGTTTTTCAAACAAACAATCATTAAGCTTAATTATATGTAAAAAAAAAAAGAATAATAAAATAATATGTTTATTTTTCTGTATATCTAAGCATAGCTCTTGTGCTCTCTGTATTTTCCTGACTGGTGAATTTGTTTTTTTAAAGAAACTAAAAAAATAAAATCTGGGTAAAGAATGAAAGGACTGAGTCTTATTCAGTACATTTAGAAATTGCTTGCTTTTCTAAAGTCTACCAACCTTGCCAGCAGGAATGACAATTAAGATAGTTATACAAGCTGTCTAACTTTATTGACAGCCTCAAGTGTCTTTGTAGCTAGTTATGAGGTTGGGAACCTATTTGGGCTAGCTAAAGACAACTTCATACAATTACTAGGTGGCAAGTAGTATTACAGAGAGAAATATGCAGTACCAGTCAAAAGTCTGGACAAACCTACTCATTCAAGGGTTTCTTTATTTTTGCTATTTTCTACACTGATTGTGTAACGTCTCCTCAAACACATCGATCCACTGAACGCAGCTCACTCCAGATCCCAATCACTTGAATTTTAATCACTAGTTCACACACCTGTATGTCATTATCATACACTATTTAGTTCAGTTTTTTTGCACCGCGTCATTGTGAGGTATTGTTTGTAATGTGATGCTTTTGGAGTGCTGTTTTTCCTGTGTTTACTCCTCCCATGTATGATAGTGAGGCAGGCAGGCAAAAACTAACGGTGCCCTTTGCCTATACTTTATTGGATTTCCTGTTATCTAGCTATTGCCTGACCTGATACGTTACTAGCCTTTTCCCTGCCTGTACTGTTGCCCTTTTGGACCTTTTGGACCCCCTGTGTATGACCTTCTGCCTGCCCCTGGACCCTGCTACCTGCCTCCTCCTGTGTGTGACCTTCTGCCTGCCCCTGGACCCTGCTACCTGCCTCCTCCTGTGTATGACCTTCTGCCTGCCCCTGGACCCTGCTACCTGCCTCCTCCTGTGTATAACCTTCTGCCTGCCCCTGTACCCAGCTACCTGCCTCCTCCTGTGTATAACCTTCTGCCTGCCCCTGGACCCAGCTACCTGCCTCCTCCTGTGGTCCTTTGCAATAAACACCTGCTGCGCCCTGCGCTTGAAACCAGCTCCGTCTCCCTTGTGTTCATTACAGATTGAGCCAATCAGTTGTGTTGTGACAAGGTAGTGGTGGTATACAGAAGATAGCCCTATTTGGTAAAAGACCAAGCCCATATTATGGCAAGAACAGCTCAAATAAGCAAAGAGAAATGAGTCAATCATTACTTTAAGACATGGTCAGTCAATACGGACATTTAAGAACTTTGAAAGTTTCTTCAAGTGCAGTCACAAAAACCATCAAGCGCTATTATGAAACTGGCTCTCATGAGGACCGCCACAGGAAAGGAAGACCCAGAGTTACCTCTGCTACAGAGGATAAGTTCATTAGTGTTAACTGCACCTTAAAAATTGCAGCCCAAATAAATGCTACAGAGTTCAGAGGACACTGCTTGAATCAGGCCGTCATGGTTGAATTGCTGCAAAGAAACCACTACTAAAGGACACCAATAAGACAAGACTTGCTTGGGCCAGGAAACATAAGCAATGGACATTAGACCAGTGAAAATCTGATGAGTCCAAATTTGAGGTTTTTGGATCCAACCGCTGTGTTGTGAGACGCAGAGTAGGTGAACGGATTATCTCTGCATGTATGTTTCCTACAGTAAAGTATGGAGGAGGTGTGATGGTGCTTTGCTTGTGACACTTTCAGTGATTTATTTATAATCCAAGGCACACTTAAGCAGCATGACTATCACAGAATTCTGCAGCAAACACCATCCCATCTGGTTTGACCTTAGTGGGACTATCATTTATTTTTCAACAGGACAGTGACCCAACACACCTCCAGGCTGTGTAAAGGCTATTTGACCAAGGAGTGATGGAATGCTGCGTCAGATGATCTGGCCTCCACAATCACCCAGACTCAACCCAAATGAGATGGGATATACATGCTTGAATATATATGCTGAGCCAATCAGTTGTGTTGTGACAAGGTAGGGATGGTATACAGAAGATAGCCCTATTTGCTAAAAGACCAATTCCATTTTATGGCTTACACAGCCTGGAAGTATGTTGGGTCATTGTCCTGTTGAAAAACACATGATAGTCCCACTAAGTTCAAACCAGATGGGATGGTGTATTGCTACAGAATGCTGTGGTAGCCATGCTGCTTATGCTGAGCACTATTGTTTAACAAAACATATCTGTGCCCCTCTGGCCCCTGTGTGCCCATGTGCCTCCGCACACACTCACAATTACCTGATGTGGTATTTGTCCTCTCTCTGCCCATTTTCACACCCTGCTCCCACACACACACCCTCCTCATCGAGTAGGCTCTGACTGTATAGCACGTCTGCCTCCAGTCCGTCAGACTACAGACAGAGGAAGCGGAGAGAAAAAAACAAGTAGATGAAGACTATTACCTGTAACCAATGACGACTGTGATACTTGATAAAAGACAGCTAACCTAACATAATTTTACAACCTGCAGGTTAGTACTGCAATATTAGTTTTACTGTTGTCATGTGTAGGTCGGCAGTGTATTGGTGCTACAGAGGGGTATAGTGGAAGTCTGTGTGCCCACCCTGGCCTGTTCCACTGCCTCAGGGGGAAGGCTCAGACGGGGGTAGAGAAAAATACCTCCCGTCACTGGCTGACAGCTCACCCCCGGAAGACCAATCAGAAACTCCCAAGCCCGCTGAGCATTCTGGGCCAGGGTGATCCGATTGGTCAGAATCTCCTTTGGTGGAGACAGAGAGAGCATTAACTAACACATGACACCTTAACACAGCGAATATATAATACTGAACCTGTGTCATGATTTTCTCCTTTTTAACATTTGAGTTAATATGAGACTAAGAATTTTTGGAGACTACCGTGACTAATGCAGGAATTCCTTACTCATAAGTACCTGTGTATACTTGCTATGGGAGGGGTCTCCAGGTCTTGGAGGGTTAACCATTATTTCTAGGGCGATCTGTCCTGTGACGGGAGCACTGATGTCAGTACACAGGAGGGTCTTACCAAACACCATCACTGCTGGGTCCACATTCACTAGCTCCATGTACCCCGCACGCAGCCCACACCTACACACAGCCAGGGGGAACAAGAGGCAAAGGGCATAGGGCACATAGGGAACACAGCAGTTTAACAGGGCAGAAAAGCTACAATGATTATAAATCATTAGGGCGAAGCATTTGCCTTTAATTTGTAAACATTTTGGTTTTTCATTTAATAAATCATCTCCAGACATTGGTGACATGGCCAACTATAGTATATGGATGAAGTGGATCTACTGCAAGACTCACTCTCCCATGATGCCATTGGATATGGAGTGAAAGGAGGCCAGTTCTACCATCTCAGAGTACTGCTGACCCATTTCAAACAGGACCCTCTTATAGGACATAAACTCCATGCCCTCCCCATACACACAGTCCTGATACACCTAGACAGAGCAGGAAGGACAAGTAAAGAGATGAAGGCTGGAAAAGTGAGAGACAGTGACATAGAGAAAAGCCAATTCTCTCCCACTGCTCATCCTAATGTGTAACAGGTGTTCAGGCAACTGTAAAGTAGACCTACCGGGTGTTATTTTCATGCACTACCAAACCCAAAGTGTAGTCCTGATATTTGGACACCCTGTGTAACCTGCACCCACAGCCTAACCCCCAGGACCTCATTTATAAACTGTGCCTAGCCTATGATGGACACCCTGTGTAACCTGCACCCACAGCCTAACCCCCAGGACCTCATTTATAAACTGTGCCTAGCCTATGATGGACACCCTGTGTAACCTGCACCCACAGCCTAACCCCCAGGACCTCATTTATAAACTGTGCCTAGCCTATGATGGACACCGTGTGTAACCTGCACCCACAGCCTAACCCCCAGGACCTCATTTATAAACTGTGCCTAGCCTATGATGGACACCCTGTGTAACCTGCACCCACAGCCTAACCCCCAGGACCTCATTTATAAACTGTGCCTAGCCTATGATGGACACCCTGTGTAACCTGCACCCACAGCCTAACCCCCAGGACCTCATTTATAAACTGTGCCTAGCCTATGATGGACACCCTGTGTAACCTGCACCCACAGCCTAACCCCCAGGACCTCATTTATAAACTGTGCCTAGCCTATGATGGACACCCTGTGTAACCTGCACCCACAGCCTAACCCCCAGGACCTCATTTATAAACTGTGCCTAGCCTATGATGGACACCCTGTGTAACCTGCACCCACAGCCTAACCCCCAGGACCTCATTTATAAACTGTGCCTAGCCTATGATGGACACCCTGTGTAACCTGCACCCACAGCCTAACCCCCAGGACCTCATTTATAAACTGTGCCTAGCCTATGATGGACACCCTGTGTAACCTGCACCCACAGCCTAACCCCCAGGACCTCATTTATAAACTGTGCGTAGCCTATGATGGACACCCTGTGTAACCTGCACCCACAGCCTAACCCCCAGGACCTCATTTATAAACTGTGCCTAGCCTATGATGGACACCCTGTGTAACCTGCACCCACAGCCTAACCCCCAGGACCTCATTTATAAACTGTGCCTAGCCTATGATGGACACCCTGTGTAACCTGCACCCACAGCCTAACCCCCAGGACCTCATTTATAAACTGTGCCTAGCCTATGATGGACACCCTGTGTAACCTGCACCCACAGCCTAACCCCCAGGACCTCATTTATAAACTGTGCCTAGCCTATGATGGACACCCTGTGTAACCTGCACCCACAGCCTAACCCCCAGGACCTCATTTATAAACTGTGCCTAGCCTATGATGGACACCCTGTGTAACCTGCACCCACAGCCTAACCCCCAGGACCTCATTTATAAACTGTGCCTAGCCTATGATGGACACCCTGTGTAACCTGCACCCACAGCCTAACCCCCAGGACCTCATTTATAAACTGTGCGTAGCCTATGATGGACACCCTGTGTAACCTGCACCCACAGCCTAACCCCCAGGACCTCATTTATAAACTGTGCCTAGCCTATGATGGACACCCTGTGTAACCTGCACCCACAGCCTAACCCCCAGGACCTCATTTATAAACTGTGCCTAGCCTATGATGGACACCCTGTGTAACCTGCACCCACAGCCTAACCCCCAGGACCTCATTTATAAACTGTGCGTAGCCTATGATGGACACCCTGTGTAACCTGCACCCACAGCCTAACCCCCAGGACCTCATTTATAAACTGTGCCTAGCCTATGATGGACACCCTGTGTAACCTGCACCCACAGCCTAACCCCCAGGACCTCATTTATAAACTGTGCCTAGCCTATGATGGACACCCTGTGTAACCTGCACCCACAGCCTAACCCCCAGGACCTCATTTATAAACTGTGCCTAGCCTATGATGGACACACTTGTAACAATATACCAACCAGATGCAATCATTTGCCGTTAGTGAGAAGAGAGAAAATCTATTTAGTTTATACTTGCATTTAAAAATAATTAGAAAAGGGCATCTGCTGTATTTCCAGGCTACTATTTATTTCATTTCCATGATCATTGCAAAATGAATTCATCACCTTTTCTGTGATGGTTTCAAACTCACGAGGAAGCACAGGCCTACAACAAGGATGATATTCGTCCCATCTCTCGTTTAATTCGACCCCTTCACAGTAGCAAATAGATAAGCTATTTCATGCACTTTTCTCTCATCTATTCCAGAGTGCAGTTTATTATGCAGTTTATTAAAGGTAGATCACGTCTGAATACTGTCATTCCAAATTTCTCCAGTAAACAATATTGCATTTATAGACATAATACATATTTTCATAACCATTGCAGAATAAATGATTCACCTTTTCTGGCATTGGTGGGTTCATGTTCCTGAAGTAGCCTTAGCCTACACAAATGACCATGCGCATCTCTGATTTAATTGGGCCTATTAGATACGTTATTATTTCAAGTATGTTGCTCTATGCATCAGAAAGGAAGCTTGGTTTATAACATACAGTAGAATTTAACAGGTGAACAGACAGTTGATCTGTGTGTAGGCTGCCACTGTAAGTAGACAATGTTTTAGGATTCCCCACTGCAGCATAAGTTGGATAAAAAGTCAACGCATAACATTAGGCCCTATTAAATTCTAACGGTCTGTTTACAGGTCCATAGACATTTGCAATTGTGGTTGTCTTTCATAAACTTTTTGTCTGTTAGATAGCCTAGGCCTACAGCAAGTGTCACTGAAAACGTTGAACATTCTTCCATCACCTCCAAATAAATGTAGGCTATTTGATCAAGTTTGCTATTGCCTTTAGAAAACTACATCGGCCTAATTCGAATACTTCCAAAGTATACAACAAATAATGGCGTTATTGTTATCCTGAAAGGTGAATGATCAGCATTTTAGTGCTCGTTAACGAGCCACAGTTTCAGGACAGGTCTGATTTGTAACGGGGAAAAATGCATATGTATGGCCTGCACCAAGTTAATAATTCTCAATGTCACCTCATTGACCAATAGGAAGAGCCTCTCTTCTGCAGCAAACTGAATCACCCATTCTATAGATTTCCTGCTCTGTACATGACCTGTTAGGGAGGGAAAATGACAGTATGGTGAGATAGTGATAATATCACCTTAAAGATTAAATGTCACAGGAAACTTTCATGGGCATGTTGCCAAAGAAAACACCTAGCTATCACACAATACCAGGGCCGTCTCGAGGCATAAGTGCCATAAGTGGTTGCTTGGGGACACTAGCCGCTTACTGTTGAGAGTTAGAATAGTCAGGGCCCTGACCTACAGGGCCCCCCCCATTTATTTTGTTAGGCACTCTCACTCAGATATCATGGTTTAAGTCATGTCAAAACGTATAAGTAGAATTGCATGAAATTTGTTATAAAATTGCAAAAACCTATCCCCGCCTCATGGCAAAATTTGTAGAACTGCTGAAAACATGCTTTAAAATTGCATAAATGTGTAAGCAGCAGAGCAAAAATGTGTGAACTACAGGAAATTAACTAATTTTTCACTTCAATGTCAACCGAATCTCACTTAAGGCCCCCAAAAGGCTAGAGCCCTGCATGCTACGATTAAAATGGGATCTATAGAAAGGCCTATGGACTGAAGACTTTGTTAAACTTCAAACTACTAAGTCAATTTAATAGCTTATAATTTAATAAACTCAATTTAAAGCATTGCACACAATGACATCCGAACTTGACTACAGACCAGTGGGGATACCAGGGTTGCTGATGTAGAGCGCTCTGGGCCTGCAGTGCCCTCTAGAGGCGGTGAGGGCTCGGTGCAGCTCCCCTGGCTCCAGGGCCCAGCCCTGCTCTTCACTCAGCTGGTAAGGCACCAGGACAGCCCCTACCTCCTCCAGCAGCATGGGCAGGGTGTGGGGGCAGGGCTGGGGGGTCAACACACCCGTTTGGGACACACCCTTCCCTCTCACCAACAGCTTTAGCATCACCTGTAGAAGGGTCGTGTGGAGGAGGGGAATAATAAGGGTGTCATAAATGCTCATCACAAATCTTACTATGCATTATAACTGCATCATAGTGCATTATACCTGCAGGCTGTACAATCTTACCAATATATATATTGAAAATAGAAGTCTACAGTAGACATGGTCGTACAGTTTAGAGTGAAGATCTGGGGTTGTTATACTCTTACTTTCAGAGCTATCTGTGAGCCAGCAGAGATGAAGATGTTGTCGGGATGGGAAGGCACTCCTCCGTCTCGACCAGTGATGAACTCTGCAACGCTACGCTGAACATGAGGCAGCCCACAGGGGTCTGTGTATGAACCTATTACAAAACAGCCAATTAATGAATCAATCAACCAACCAGATCAATTACTAAAACAAATATACCCTTCAACATCATTTAAACCAAACATACCATAAGTAGGCCTATTGCTGTATTCACTGCCTAAGTGATGAGATGAGTATGACGCATAAACAACCAACTTACCCACACTGCCCCCATCACACTCTCCCAGCAGCCTCTGGGCTCTCTGCCTGACGTCCACAGGAAGTGTGTCATCATGCAGGAGCTCAGGGTACAGACAGACCGACAGGACCTGACAGACAGCACACAGACACAGAGCTGAAGACAGGGACTGCAAGATACTTGGTCATAGACAGATCCACAGCAAGAGCAGAAAAGAGTGAGCGTGAGTGAGCGAAAGAGAGGGCAGAAGAGCGAGTGGGGGACTGAGACAGAAAGATAGAGACCACACCTGTCGCACAAAGGAGATTGGTTTTATCCCGGTCCTGTGTGAATCACCTGAGCTAATGTCAATAACTTCCTTTAATGGTTTCTGCTCTCCCTGTAGAGAAGACAGAAAGGGGACTTATCTACATGGAACAAAAATATAAACATAAATATAAATATAAACATGTAATGGGTTGGTCCCATGTTTCATGGGCTGAAATGTCCATACGCACATAAAGCTTCTCTCAAATTGTGCACAAATTTCTTTATATCCCTGTATGTGAGCATTTTTCCTTTGCCAAGATAATCCATCCATTTGACACGTGTGGCATATCAAGAAGTGGATTAAACAGCGTGATCATTACGTTGATGCATCATTATGACATGACAAAATGTATCCTTCAAGAAGTTATATGCAGTTTAATCATTTTGGAGAAAGCTAACATTTACTAGAATTTAACACCCACATCCTGGTTTGATAACCTGAATAAAAATATATATATTTATGGTGTGTGCAGGGCCGGACCCAGGCATAAGCAACATAGGCAAACGCCTAGGGTCCCTGGCTGCTAGGGAGCCCCCAACAAAACTCAGTTGGGGTCTCAACTTACTGTTGAGAGTTTGAATTACTATTCTCTCTCACGCAGATGTCATTAATATGACATAAGTCATTTCAAAATGGTTAAAAACTGCAAGTTGGTTCTCTTCAATATGGCAAAATTAATTGAATTGCATGATGTGTTATACAGTACAAAACAACATTTTCTCTTCTCACCATTGCAAAATGTGAAGAATTGAATGCCTAAAACAAATATTTCTCAAGAAAATAAATAAGTATGCACATGGAGACTTGTGGTTAAACGGAAATGGCGCCACACCAAACTGGAAGTCTTCCGTCTAGCTTGGAAAGACAGTACCGTGCAGTACCGAAGAGCCCTTACTGCTGCTCGATCATCCTATTTTTCTAACTTAATTGAGGACAATAAGAACAATCCAAAATTCCTTTTTGATACGGTCGCAAAGCTAACTAAAAAGCAGCATTCCCCAAGAGAGGATGACTTTCACTTTAGCAGTGATAAATTCATGAACTTCTTTGAGGAAAAAATTATGATTATTAGAAAGCAAATTACAGACTCCTCTTTAAATCTGCGTATTCCTTCAAAGCTCAGTTGTCCTGAGTCTGCACAACTCTGCGTGGACCTAGGATCAAGAGAGACGCTCAAGTGTTTTAGTACTATATCTCTTGACACAATGATGAAAATAATCATGGCCTCTAAACCTTCAAGCTGCTTACTGGACCCTATTCCAACTAAACTACTGAAAGAGCTGCTTCCTGTGCTTGGCCCTCCTATGTTGAACATAATAAACGGCTCTCTATCCACCGGATGTGTACCAAACTCACTAAAAGTGGCAGTAATAAAGCCTCTCTTGAAAAAGCCAAACCTTGACCCAGAAAATATAAAAAACTATCGGCCTATATCGAATCTTCCATTCCTCTCAAAAATCTTAGAAAAGGCTGTTGCTCAGCAACTCACTGCCTTCCTGAAGACAAACAATGTATATGAAATGCTTCAGTCTGGTTTTAGACCCCATCATAGCACTGAGACGGCACTTGTGAAGGTGGTAAATGACATTTTAATGGCATCGGACCGAGGCTCTGCATCTGTCCTCGTGCTCCTAGACCTTAGTGCTGCTTTTGATACCATCGATCACCACATTCTTTTGGAGAGATTGGAAACCCAAATTGGTCTACACGGACAAGTTCTGGCCTGGTTTAGATCTTATCTGTCGGAAAGATATCAGTTTGTCTCTGTGGATGGTTTGTCCTCTGACAAATCAACTGTAAATTTCGGTGTTCCTCAAGGTTCCGTTTTAGGACCGCTGTTGTTTTCACTATATATTTTACCTCTTGGGGATGTTATTCGAAAACATAATGTTAACTTTCACTGCTATGCGGATGATACACAGCTGTACATTTCAATGAAACATGGTGAAGCCCCAAAATTGCCCTCGCTAGAAGCATGTGTTTCAGACATAAGGAAGTGGATGGCAGCAAACTTTCTACTTTTAAACTCGGATAAAACAGAGATGCTTGTTCTAGGTCCCAAGAAACAAAGAGATCTTCTGTTGAATCTGACAATTAATCTTAATGGTTGTACAGTCATCTCAAATAAAACTGTGAAGGACCTCGGCGTTACTCTGACCCTGATCTCTCTTTTGAAGAACACATCAAGACCATTTCAAGGACAGCTTTTTCCATCTACGTAACATTGCAAAAATCAGAAACTTTCTGTCCAAAAATGATGCAGAAAAATTAATCCATGCTTTTGTCACTTCTAGGTTAGACTACTGCAATGCACTACTTTCCGGCTACCCGGATAAAGCACTAAATAAACTTCAGTTAGTGCTAAATACGGCTGCTAGAATCCTGACTAGAACCAAAAAATTTGATCATATTACTCCAGTGCTAGCCTCCCTACACTGGCTTCCTGTCAAAGCAAGGGCTGATTTCAAGGTTTTACTGCTAACCTACAAAGCATTGCATGGGCTTGCTCCTACCTATCTCTCTGATTTGGTCCTGCCGTACATACCTACACGTACGCTACGGTCACAAGACGCAGGCCTCCTAATTGTCCCTAGAATTTCTAAGCAAACAGCTGGAGGCAGGGCTTTCTCATTTACATTTACATTTACATTTAAGTCATTTAGCAGACGCTCTTATCCAGAGCGACTTATCCAGAGCGACTGCTATAGAGCTCCATTTTTATGGAACGGTCTGCCTACCCATGTCAGAGACGCAAACTCGGTCTCAACCTTTAAGTCTTTACTGAAGACTCATCTCTTCAGTGGGTCATATGATTGAGTGTAGTCTGGCCCAGGAGTGGGAAGGTGAACGGAAAGGCTCTGGAGCAACGAACCACCCTTGCTGTCTCTGCCTGGCCGGTTCCCCTCTTTCCACTGGGATTCTCTGCCTCTAACCCTATTACAGGGGCTGAGTCACTGGCTTGCTGGGGCTCTCTCATGCCGTCCCTGGAGGGGGTGCGTCACCTGAGTGGGTTGATTCACTGATGTGGTCATCCTGTCTGGGTTGGCGCCCCTTGGGTTGTGCCGTGGCGGAGATCTTTGCGGGCTATACTCAGCTTTGTCTCAGGATGGTAAGTTGGTGGTTGAAGATATCCCTCCAGTGGTGTGGGGGCTGTGCTTGGCAAAGTGGGTGGGGTTATATCCTTCCTGTTTGGCCCTGTCCGGGGTGTCCTCGGGTGGGGCCACAGTGTCTCCTGACCCCTCCTGTCTCAGCCTTCAGTATTTATGCTGCAGTAGTTTATGTGTCGGGGGCTGGGGTCAGTTTGTTATATCTGGAGTACTTCTCCTGTCCAATTCGGTGTCCTGTGTGAATCTAAGTGTGCGTTCTCTAATTCTCTCCTTCTCTCTCTCGGAGGACCTGAGCCCTAGGACCATGCCCCAGGACTACCTGACATGATGACTCCTTGCTGTCCCCAGTCCACCTGGCCGTGCTGCTGCTCCAGTTTCAACTGACCTGAGCCCTAGGACCATGCCCCAGGACTACTTGACATGATGACTCCTTGCTGTCCCCAGTCCACCTGGCCGTGCTGCTGTTCCAGTTTCAAC